>NC_045544.1:4324966-4417466 GCF_009769535.1 Thamnophis elegans
AAGGAGTTCTATCATATTTCCCCAAAAATAAGACATTGTCTGAAATAAGCCCTAATGCATCTTTTGATGCAAAAATTAATATAAGACCAGGTCACACATTAAGTAATAGAATTTTATAATAATGTTGGGTAAAACTACATAAGTGTCAGTCCGTTGAAGTGGGCACAGATCAGGAAATAGTGCAAGGAATAAAGAAATGCTATGTTCTTATGTAGGGGATAACAGGGGGAAAAAGCTTGACAGCCATATTGAAATCTCTTGCTCTAGCTTCCAGCTTTCCCACAACTGAGTTATAGAGTTTGAGATTTTTATTTTTTATTTTTTGCCTTAACTGTTTCTGCAAAGCTTCTTCGAGGTTATCTATGTATTCTACTCTTGATTGGCACTCAACAGGTGTTGAATCTAGCATTAAGGCATCCTCTGCACATGTCTTTGAAAATCAACATCTTTAATAACGTGGAATTTGCTTCCAAATAAACATGCAGGATGAGCACCCCCAGTAATCATTTGGGCAGCCACTTCTCACTGGAGTTTGTTTTTCAGCTTTATCGTTTTGATCCAGAAAAACCCTCCTACTTAAACTAACAGTGTGGTTCCTCAGTATAATAGATTGTTATAGTTTTATACATTTCCAAACAAAGAAGATATTTGTCCGTGAATCCTGCTTTTATGTTTCCAGGTGCAGCTGTTCAAAATGTTAGATAGGAAAAGGACTTGCTATTGTTTCCGTACACTATTAGATATTATAAACCGTGTGACAAATTTTTACTTAAGACAAAAAGCATATGCTCCCTAAATTCTCTAGCTTGTTATTACTGAAGAATGTCCCCAAAACAGAACTGTATTCTGCACAGGCTATATTACTGCAATTAAAGATTAATGTCTGCTGTTTATTTACATTTTCATCCTAAAAAGAAATCCCTACAGATTCGGAGGAATGTCGAAACGTTTTTCTTTATATTTTCCTACATACTTTATATTAGCATATTAAATATAATAATGGTAGCACTAACATTTGGTTACAATTATTAAGAACATGCAAAACATTTTGCTCTTCAGATGCCTCAGTCTCAAAATGGTTATTTTGAGTATAACATAGACCATAAAGCAACGTGTGTATTTTTCCTTTTGGGTACAATTAGCCCTCCACTTATGACCAATCACTTAACAACTATTCAAATTACAACAGACAGACACCCCCCCCCCCCAAAAAAAAATAGCCTGCATTTATGACCATTTGCAACACCTCACAATCGGCTAATTGCAATGTTTTTTGCCAAAAACTAGCATTTACTTCTAGTTTTTGGCAAAAATTGTAGACAATGGGTCCGCTGTGTTAACTTACCAATCATGGGATTCACTTTAAAATGTCATAAAATCAAGTTGCTCACATGACAACCTGCTTAACGACCAGTACGACTTATGCCATAAGTCTGGATTCAATCACAGTCATAAGTCAAGGACTACCTATATGCAATAGAACACGGTTCACCCACAAAAGGGCGAACGACAAAAGCGCGCCTGACTAAACCGCGGTGACAAAACCGCGAGTTCTAAAGCGCGCCCGACGAGTGAGCGCTGAAGCGCGCCAACAATAGCGCGCTGACAAAAGCATGCTGTAACCCTAACCCTAAACTTAAACCTAAACCTAACCCTTACCTTAACTTAAATCGCGCTTCTGTCGGCGCGCTTCTGTCAGCGCGCTGTTGTCGGCACGTTGATGACATTGCGGTTTTAGCGCCGCGGTTTTGTCGGCGCGCTTTTGTCATGCGCGCATTTGTCGGGTCACGATAGAACACATTGCTTTTTTCCAAATGTGAAACAAATCTTGTTTTTGAATGGCATCATCTCTGTGTTAGGGCCATGGCACCAAATTTGGGCCGTTGTTCCATGACTTCCAACTGGGATTTTTTTCCCAAACTTTTTCCATCCCCCTTCGTACTGTAGTAGGGTCCAATTAGGTCCCTGATGCTACTGGTTTAGATTAGATGAGGGGATGTTGTGGGAATGGAGTATTAAGGGAAAGGAAGCACATTCCTATCGAGAAAATGGCTTGCAGCTGTTTCATTTGTCAGCTAGGCAGTAAACTGCTGTATTTTGAAAAACCTTGCTATGAGTTCATATAAATGGATGGGTAGGTGGATGCTGTTTTATAAATTCAAAAGACTGTCTGCCTGCTAGTTTGCATCACCTCCAGCTATGGTGGAAATGACTGCTAGTGAAGTCTTGGAACGGTTGACTGGAGTTTGAGGTGAATGTTCTTGTGTCTTGTAGCAGTGTTAACATTATTCATGCAATGGAGAAATGTCAACAGTCTCTCTCCATTTTGACAGCCAGCAGCCACCTCAAGTGCACGCAGAAATGTCTTGAAAGGGGGGAAAAAAGAATTGCTTTTGCTGAGTTTGCACCTGGCAAGCAGACTGCAAAAAGAAAGAAAAACTCCCCCAAATACCAAGCTGAAAATGCAAAAACCATAAGGAAATTTGTCAAGAGAGATGTATGGAAAAGAATATTTTTTTAAAAAAACTGCTTGCTTTCCTTTTCTGTAATGTCTTGGTTGGTGACTTAAAGAAACTGAAAAGACCTTTGTCCCTTCTGATGTGGAGGGTTTTTTGATAACAGGTACCAACACATCTGATTTGGTGAGAGAAGAGTAGTGTGTTTCCATATTTATCTATGTGGAATTTTTAAAAATGCCCAAATGTATGCAATTTGGTTGGTAGGCATCTTTTAATATGGGCTACAAATCTATTACTTTAGAAGTTAGTGTGTAATAAGACAATGCAGCACTACAATGTAACTTGCGAGACCGCCTACTGCCACATTCCTCCCAATGGCCGGTGAGATCCCACAGGGTGGGCCTCCTTCAGATGCCGTCAGCTAGACAATGTCAGCTGGCGGCTCCCCGGAGGAGGGCCTTCTCTGTGGCTGCTCCGACCCTTTGGAACGAACTACCCCCAGAAATCCGGACCTCACCCACTCTCATGGCCTTCAGGAAAGCTGTTAAAACCTGGCTATTCCGGCAGGCCTGGGACTGTTGACCTCATTGTTGAGGTCCAGCCCCGATCACAACGAATGTATGTGTGTTGTTTTTAACCTGTTTTTATTTTCATTTTTATTATTTCTTTTTTTCCTTCATTGTAAGCCGCCCGGAGTCCTCTGGGATTGGGCGGCCTATAAATCGTACAAATAGATAGATGATAGATAGATAGATAGATAGATAGATAGATAGATAGATAGATAGATAGATGATAGATAGATAGATGATAGATAGATAGATAGATAGATAGATAGATAGATAGATAGTAGATGATAGAGAGATAGAGAGATAGATAGATAGATAGATAGATAGATAGATAGATGATAGATAGATGGATGATAAATGGATGATAGATGATAGATAGATAGAGAGAGAGAGAGAGAGAGAGAGAGAGATAGATAGATAGATAGATAGATAGATAGATGATAGATAGATAGATGGATGGATGATAGATGGATGATAGATGGATGATAGATGATTGATAGATAGATAGATAAATAGATAGATAGATGATAGATAGATAGATGATAGATAGATAGATAGATAGATAGATAGATAGATAGATAGATAGTAGATGATAGAGAGATAGATAGATAGATAGAGAGAGAGAGAGAGAGAGATAGATAGATAGATAGATAGATAGATAGATGATAGATAGATGGATGATAGATGGATGATAGATGATAGATAGATAGAGAGATAGATAGAGAGAGAGAGAGAGAGAGAGAGATAGATAGATAGATAGATAGATAGATGGATAGATAGATGGATGATAGATAGATAGATAGATAGATAGATAGATAGATAGATAGATAGATAGATGATTGATAGATGGATGATTGATAGATGGATGATAGATAGATAGATAGATAGATAGATAGATAGATAGATAGATAGATAGATAGATAGATAGATAGTTGATAGATAGATAGATAGATAGATGATAGATAGATAGATAGTAGATGATAGATAGATAGATAGATAGATAGATAGAGAGATAGATAGATAGATAGATAGATAGATAGATAGATGATAGATAGATGGATGATAGATAGATAGATAGATAGATAGATAGATAGATAGATAGATAGATGATAGATAGATAGATAGATGATTGATAGATAGATGATAGATAGATGATAGATAGATAGATAGATAGATAGATAGATAGATAGATAGATAGTAGATGATAGAGAGATAGAGAGAGAGAGAAAGAGAGAGAGATAGATAGATGATAGATAGATAGATAGATAGATAGATAGATAGATAGATAGATGATAGATAGATAGATAGATAGATAGATAGATAGATAGATAGATAGATAGATAGATAGATAGATAGATGATAGATAGATGGATGATAGATGG
Organism: Thamnophis elegans; assembly: GCF_009769535.1. NCBI lineage: Eukaryota > Metazoa > Chordata > Lepidosauria > Squamata > Natricidae > Thamnophis > Thamnophis elegans. Next base: position 4,329,374 of record NC_045544.1, read on the forward strand.
ATGATAGATAGATAGACGATCGATAGATAGATAGATAGATAGATAGATAGATAGATAGATAGATAGATAGTAGATGATAGATAGATAGAGAGATAGATAGAGAGATAGATAGAGAGATAGAGAGATAGAGAGATGATAGATAGATGGATGATAGATGGATGATAGATAGATAGATAGATAGATAGATAGATAGATAGATAGATAGATAGATAGATAGATGATAGATAGATAGATGAATGGATGAATGGATGAATGAAATATAAACAAAAGTGTACAATGATCAATTACGCCAACCATTACCTATTCACATTCACCCATATTTTAAGCAATGTTATTTTTCTACCCTCATAAAGCTAATGAGAAAAAAGTGTATTTCATCCTTTTTTTAAAAAACAAATTCAGGGGTTCAAACTCCAATTACAATTCTAAATGGAATGTATTCCAAAGGTGATAGATGAAAAAAAGCCAAACTTGAAGTGATCATTTTAACGTACAAAAATTAACCGACCCGGATTACGCAGTCAAACCACATGGGCAGAATATGAAGCAGGATCAAATTATTCAGATGACTAGGGTAGTCTATACAAGGGATCCAGGAAGTCAACACTCAAAGTTTAAAATTATATTCTCAAAATCCAACCAGTTTAAAGATTGGAGAAAAATAAACATAAGGATCAATTGGAAGAGGTCCTGAACGTTAAGCCCAGGAAACTCTATAAGTAAACTGCTGTAATAATCCAGGCAAGGCAACACCAATCTGTGATTAAAGTATGATTACACTAAGTAAGATCTGTATCACCAATTATGTTGTTGTGGCTATGATGCCGCTTTTTATTATGACAGGAGCAGAATATATCTGGATAGTGTTGCCATAGTTAGGATAGTTAAACTGGGGGGGGGGGGGCGGGAGAAGTCATACAATCCAAAGGCAATTATTGAATAAATATCAATGAACCTAAAACTAAGCACTAAAGTATACTCACAAATAATTGGAAGGTAGGGGAATAAGAATCATGCCACGTAGGAAAGATAGGAAGGAGAGGAGAAAGGAGAGGAATAGGAGAAAGGGAAAGGCAGAGGAAGAATGGGAGGGAATGTAAGAGTAGGAAAGAGGGGAGGAATGGGAAGAAGAGGGGAAGAGTAAAGGGGAGGAAGGGGAAGGAGAGGAGGGAAAGGAGAGGAGGAAGGAAGGAAGGAGAGAAGAAAGAGAAGAAAGGGGGGTAGGAAGGAGGGAATGTAGGAGAGAAGGAAGGGGGAAGGAAGGAGGAAAGGAAGGAGAGAAGGAGAAAAGAGGAGGGAAGGAGGGAAGGAAGGAGAGAAGGAGGGAAGGGGGGAGGAGGGAGGGAAGGAAGGGGGGGTAGGAGAGAAGAAACGAGGGAAGGAAAGAGGGAGGGAGGGAAGAAGAAGTAGGACCGTTGTAAGATAAGATGGATCTATGGGATGTTAAAAAAGCAATCTTCAAGTATATTGTCAACTGTAGGGAAAAATTGTTATAAATACATATTATTAATAACAGTTATGAGATCATATAATTGTGAATGTATATATGAAATTGATAAAATAAAAAAATAAATTAAAAAAAAAAGAATCATGCCACGTAGGCAAAAAAATGGAACAGGATAGATAGGGGAGAACCTGATGGGGGGAAAACAATCAGCAATAGCTAAAGAGTTTGAGAAGGGCTATAGAATTGGGGATTGAGGGTGTCCAAAGCTAGAGAGAAGTCCAACAATGCCAATCCTGATGAACAAATATTAGTCTTAAAGCTCAGCAAATCATGAGCAATTCCAACCATTGCCGTTTCTGTTAAATGAACCATATTCAGCTTGACTCAAATGTCTTAAAAGTTTTGATTTTTTTTCTGATGAAACACCAAACACATAAGAAGTTTTGAATTTTGTTTGCACAGTACTCAGTCACCTTGAAAGTCTTTGACCAAGTTCAAAAGAAAACACTTTTTTGGCTTTGTGTCCACTCCTAAAACTATTCAATATAGGTTGCTAGCGTTGATCCCTTTTTGCCTGTTGCATCTCTCTCGCCTCTTGGTTAATTATCTTCAATAGCAATAGCAATAGCAGTTAGACTTATATACCGCTTCATAGGGCTTTCAGCCCTCTCTAAGCGGGTTACAGAGTCTGCATATCGCCCCCACAGTCTGGGTCCTCATTTCACCCACCTCGGAAGGATGGAAGGCTGAGTCGACCTTGAGCCGGTGAGATTAGAACCGCCGAACTGCAGATAGCAGTCAGCTGAAGTGGCCTGCAGTACTGCACCCTAACCACTGCGCCACCTCGGCTCTTCAACCACAAGACAAAATGAAAAGCCTGCTTGGAAAATACATTGTATGGATTCCATTCCATTTTTTTAAAAAAAATGTTTCCCTCTGGGAAATAATCTTCAGTCCCAGTCTCTCCTGAAACTGGTAGAAGTCTGTTTGGCATTGGCATCACTTAACTTTCATAACAAAACTGAATCAATCTGCATATTCAAGTAGTGAACTATGTAGGAAAGATTGTTAAGGACCTTGTAAAGAGCCGAGGTGGCGCAGTGGTTAGGGTGCAGTACTGCAAGCCACTTCAGCTGACTGTTATCTGCAGTTCGGCGGTTCTAATCTCACCAGTTCAAGGTTGACTCAGCCTTCCATCCTTCCGAGGTGGGTGAAATGAGGACCCAGACTGTTGGGGGCGATATGCTGACTTTGTAAACTGCTTAGAGAGGGCTGAAAGCCCTATGAAGCGGTATATAAGTCTAACTGCTATTGCTATTAAAGACCTCTGATTTGGATTGAATTTCTATTTACTAGCCATTACCGAGTCTATTTCTGAGTCCATCTACCTTATATGTTCAGAATGCTATTTCTCCACAAGCACACTATGTAACCAAGATAGCAGGTTTTTTACTCTAACCACACACAAAACATGGTTTTGGACAACAACAACAAAATGCTGAAAACTTGTGAGGGAAAGATATTGCCTACAAAATAGTGGAGGTGGCATTATCTCTAGGGCAGTGTTTCTCAACCTTAGCAACTTGAAGATGTCCGGACTTCAACTCCCAGAATTCCCCAGCCAGCATTCGCTGAAGTTGAAGTCCGGACATCTTCAAGTTGGCAAGGTTGAGAAACACTACTCTAGAGATTGCAACACAATGCAATAAAGAGCTTTGCCTTATGACCCCCTTTTTTTTTGCCTTCTTCCCTCTCTCTGTTATTTCCTATTATCGAACTGAGGCCTGTCGATGGCCTCTTATTCAGCTCTATAAATTAAGAGAGTAGCGAGAAATTAATCATATTGCAAATAATTTGCTCTTGGGGCAAGCCTATCCCTCTAGAGCAGGCGCATAACAATGGTCTTGTCCTTCTCTTGGTATCCAGTAAAAGAATCGGGCAGTGCAATGTTCTTCAGATGTTTGCTATGTCTGCGATGAATGATGCTTGTTTTTGTGAGGACTTTAATTAGAACGTTTTTACATTTGCCAAAGAAAACGTTGGACTCCAGACAAAATTGAAATGGTAGGAACAGGGCTTGATGTAATAGCTGCTTTGTAAAGGAAAGCCAACATGTTTGGTATTTTTGCTGAAACAGGAAGTTCAGCAATCCATTAATAACAGTCACACACACAAAAATTCTCAGGTGCTAGTTGAGTCATCCACTCTTGAATATAACCACATTCTCTCCATAAAAAAAAAAGTTTTATCTTCATTTGGGGAGAAATGAGGAGGAAATTAGGCACCCTTTTATATTTTTTAACAAGATCTCACAGGTTGGACCTCCTCCGGGTGCTGTCGGCCGACTGGCGGCCCCCCGGAGGAGGGGCTTCTCTGTAGCTGCGCCGCCCCTGTGGAACGACCTACCCGTAGAGATCCGGACCCTTTCCACTCTCTCACACTTCCGAAAAGCCACCTGTTCCGGCAGGCCTGGGGCTGTTGACCAATGTCCAGCCCCACCTAGACAGAATGGATGATGTGTAATTTTAATAATTGTATTTTTATTCTTAATTTTTTTAAATTTTTTATCTTGTTTCTGTAAGCCGCCCAGAGTCCTACGGGATTGGGCAGCATACAAATTTATTAAATTTCGATTTTAAGCAGGAGGTAACCTGCTACAGTCATAAGCTTTGTTATGTGGAATTTAGGCACACTTTTATGTTCTTAAACAGTGGTTCTCAACCTGTGGGTCGGGACCCCTTCGGGGGTCGAATGACCCTTTCACAGGGGTCACCTAAGACCATCGGAAAACACATATTTTAGATGGTCTTAGGAACCGAGACGCCAATTTTATGGTTGGGGGTCACCACAACATGAGAAACTGTATTAAAGGGTCGCGGCATTGGGAAGGTTGAGAACCACTGTTCTAAAATATGCCAGCATTATACAGATTCTAGAATCCTCTGAACCAGTGGTGGGTTTCAAAAAAAATTCGAACCTACTCTGTGGGTGTGGCCTCCTTTGTGGGAGTGGCTTGCCGGCCATGTGACCTGGTGGGAGTGGCTTGCCGGCCATGTGTTCTCTCTCTTTTTCTCTCTCTCTCTTTCCTTCCTTTTGTCTCTCTGTCCCTTTTTCCTTTTTTTCTTTCATCTCTCTCTCTTTCTTTTTTCTCTTTTTATTTCTTTATTTCTTCCTTTCTTTCTCTTTCTCTCTCTGTGTGAGTCTGTGAGTCTGTCTGTGTGTGGGGGGGGGGGTTCAAAGATTTTTGGAAACTCTTCTGTAGGTGTGGCCTGCTTTCCACTGGTGGAACCTCTTCTAACCAGTTCGGTAGATTTGACGAACCGGTTCTACCGAACTGGTGCGAACTGGTAGGACCCCACCTCTGCTCTGAACGTCTCCACTGCTTGCAAGGTTAGCTTAGAAAAAAGAATTCGAACATCATCTTTGAAGGTATTCTTATAGCCTTCAGTATCTTTAAAGCAATAGGATGCTTGATCATGAAGATTCTTCTCATCAGTCATAGAGCTTTAAGAAGAAGGTCTTTATTTGGGGGAGAACCTGAACTGCTTCAGTCTTAAGCCTTATCTACCTGAAATGTGAAGATAGATCAGTGTGGTATACTTTGTCTTAAACAGGTTGAACAAAGCTGCAGAGTGTGAAAGAGAAGCTTGAGTGTTTTCCCAAAAGTTATTGTAAAGCCTGTCAATCATTCTGGTAGATGGAACACATATGATGCTTGCCACATTTTGAGGTGCTGCTGGACACCTTCACAGCAACTCATCTAAACTTAAAAAACAGGAAGACCTGCCTTCAACTCAAGAATGGACATTGAAAGTTACAAATTTAGCCGAGATGGCTAAAATATCGGCATATCTTAAAGATCACTCAAATGAGAGATATAAACGAGACTGGGAAAAATGGATTGACTATATACAAAATAAATATGGGACCAAGAAATTCCAGTTAGCCTATGCTTAAGATCAGGAATGATTTAAATTGTTTAAAGTTAGCTTAGCAAGAAGAAGCTAAGATCAATGTAGAGATGTTATTAATTTCTTTATTTCTTTTTTCTCAATAGATTTTAGACTGTGTTTGTTAAAAATCTATACCATGTACGGGTTCTGGGAAGTCGGGGGGGGGGGAGAAGGAGGAGGGGGGAGGGAGGGAGGGATATATATTAGGCTAGACACGATGTGTTAGATCACAATGCAATGTGACTTCACATGTATACTGTTTTTCTCTAATTTTTCTTTAAAAATAGGATAAGCCAAATACATTAACATATAGTGGAAATACACTGAGGGGAGGAGGAGTAGGAAAGAAGAAAGATCGGTAGAGAGGGATGGGAGAGAGGGTGGGGGCGGAAGGCAAAAGGGAAGGAGGGGAGTGGATCTGGAGAGAGGAGTGGTAGAGGGCGAGGGGAAGTAGGGTAGAGGGGGATGATGGAGGGAAGATAGAAAGTTGGGTGGTGGTGGAAGAAAGAGGTGTATGGAGAATGGAAGAGGTATATTGGGCTTTTATTTTCTGGGGCATTGTCGACAAGGGGAATTGATGCAATTATTGTTTAATACTGTATGGTGTATACGTGTGAGTGTATGAAAATGAAAATAAAATATACTAAAACAGAAAAAAAATAAACTTAAAAAAGAAAGGATATGTTCTGTGCTTTTAGTAATTGTAGATTGTTTTAGATAGAAAAGATCTAATGCACATTTTTGTTTAATAAAACAAAATAAAACAAAAATGACCATTTATGATGAACTAGCAGCATTGTTTAGAGAAGAAATCTTCAGAGGATTATTTTTTTGCCAGGCTTATGGTTCAGAAATCCATTTGATACTGTTAATGTACTGTTATTCCTGGAATAGAGATTATTTCAGTACGGCTGACTAGTAAACATCCAAATAATGTTCAGTATAGCAGAGACAAAGATCACATTATACCCTGACCCAGAATATATATTACTGTAATCCAAAGAATTGTGAAATTAGTTCCATGAATTTGAGGGCGATTTCTTCCCCCCCTTTTTTTCCTGGTCTAAAATAAGATCTCTGTCTGCTACAATCAATCAACCTACCTACCTATAAAACAAGAAGGATTTTTACTTGAATGGGAAAGCATGTATTTTGTACACAGGCAATTTCTGAGAGCAAAATATACAGTAGAGGTTATCTGTAATAAGATGTATTTCTTTGCTCCAAGGAGAGTTTCAGTAATAGTCTAAAAGTGTTAGCAAATCTTTTCAGCACCGAGTGCTGAAACGGAAGCGTACACATGCGTGTGGGGGAGCACCAGACACCAAAAGAGCAGCTCAACCTACCTACCTATAAAACAGGTCTTCCGGTTTCTGGCATACATGCACATGCAAAAACCAACTAACCAGCGCGCATGTGCAGACCGGAACCCGGAAGAGCAACGGACGACGGCTGGTGTGCCTGGAGATATTGGCTCTGCGTGACACTTCCAGGACGCAAGCCGTAAGTTCTCCATCACGGGTCTACAATAATCGCTGAAAGAAAAAGAACTAAATAGTTCCATAAAAGAATCTTTAGGACAGTGTTTCTCAACCTTAGCAACTTGAAGATGTCCGGACTTCAACTCCCAGAATTCCCCAGCCAGCGAATGCTGGCTGGGGAATTCTGGGAGTTGAAGTCCGGACATCTTCAAGTTGCTAAGGTTGAGAAACACTGCTTTAGGAGCTTTTTGGAATCCATCAAAGTATTATCTGCTACAAATTCTCTTATTTACAATCAGATATTTTATTAATATCATTCCCCTCAGTAGTAAAGTTGGTAGCTTAGAAGCGAGGAACTAAACAAGAAAAATGGGGAAAGAATAATTGAGTTGAGGGGTCCTTGGTGCTCTCTGAGCTTGGTGGTTTTCTTGCAGACACTTCATTGCCCAAATTAGGCAACATTATCAGCGCTAATGATTGGGCTTCTAGAAAATCACAAAATATAATGACTTCAAATAGAAATAGAATGATTGTGGCAGAAGTAAACAATTACAGTACCAATAGTAATAGTGATTAAGTGGTTAAGGCATCAGACTAGAAAGCGGGTGATAGAGAATTCAAGTCTCACCTTAGGATGAAAGCCAGCTGGGTGACTGGGCCAGTCACTCTCAACCCTACTCACCTGACAGGGTTGTGGGGAATATAGGAGAAAGGTGTGTCAGATATGTTTGCCGCTTTAGGTTATTTCTAACAATAATAAAAGCAGGATACAAATAAATAAATAAATAAGTGCCCTGGGTACAATCGCAAAATATCTGGAGCACTACTTGAACACCATTGGCATTGACAAACTCATCATCAGTCAATTGCAAAAGGTGGCTTTAATGTGCTTTAATGCAGAAAACCTAGGACAATTTGATTTCAAGTGTGGGAATCCTTCCACCTTGAATTTCCCCAGATCTAGGTTTCATATGCATTTATATGGAACTCATGTTTCACGTACACATTCACGATGATTCTACACACACTTTAGAAGCTGTTTTAAGTGGCATTTCTGGAATGAGCAGGAGGAGCCGAGGTGGTGCAGTGGTTAGAGTGCAGTACTGCAAGCCACTTCAGCTGACTGTTATCTGCAGTTCAGCGGTTCTAATCTTACCAGCTCAAGGTTGACTCAGCCTTCTATCCTTCCGAGGTGGGTAAAATGAGGACCCAGACTGTGGGGGCGATATGCTGACTCTGTGAACCGCTTAGAGAGGGCTGAAAGCCCTATGAAGCGGTATATAAGTCTAACTGCTATTGCTATTGCTAATTGTGAATTCTGTCTCCTTCAGGCCCACTGCGTGCAAGAGAATATAAATGTCAGTTTTGATAGAGATGCTTTTTAAAAAGAAACAGAAATTATACTTTAGGACACATTTATTATTTGACGAGGGAAGAAAATAACATTTGGTATGTTAAATAAGTGTAATGCTTTATGATCCACGGTACACTTCCCTAACCCATGGATCTTCAAATGTGGCAACAAGACCCATAAACTTCAACTCCCAGAATTCTCCGGCCATTCTCCTGGAATGGCCACATTTGGAGACTCCTGACCTAGTCTTTACATGGTTAACTGAAACGCTAATAGAAATAGATCATTCAGGGCAAGAAAGGGGAAAAAAACACTGCTCCAATTGTAATTCAATTCAGCTATTTCAGAAAACGCCTCATTTATTGCAAAACAATATCTGCCTATTCAAGGTCCTTGGGAAGGCCTCGATAGGTGGACAAAGATATCAAATCTGGTCTAAATACCTGGCTGACTATGCAACCAACCATTATAATCAAAATAACAATTTTCGTCTTGAATGAAATAGCTATTAATTGATAATTAATGCATTTTTGCTTCTTTAATATAAAGCTCATATCTGCTCTCTGTCTTACTCATGTTTTGAACAGAGGTGCACAGTGTTATTCCTGGTGGACACCATGTTTGCACTGCAGAAAAAAAAGTGGTTCTCAAGTATAAATTTGAACATCTGCCAAAAAACAGATTCATCTGCCAAACCTTTTCACAAAATTCCCACGGAACATTGCTTTTCAGACAATTGCAGAAATTAACTTTTCTTATCAGTGTGTGAGAGAAGTTGGGGTTTATCTGCAAAGCTGTGTTTACGTCACATTGTCAGCATTTTATTTCCCCCCCCCCCCCTGTTTTAGGCCACGGTACTTACATGCATTAGTACAACATAAAAAAGATTTTTAAAAGATACTTGTAGTAACCCACGACAAATTGGCTGAGCTGTGACTCATACGGTATGAACATTTGTTAGAGACAATTGTGGTATATAAGTCAGGATAATATACGCAGTCCTCAACTTACAACCACAATTGAGCTCAAAACTTCCATTGCTAAACAAGGCAGTTGTTAAGTGAATTTTGTCACAAAGTCACTTTCTTCAGTGCCATTGTAACTTCGAGCAGTCACAAGTCCATCCTCAGCCTTGGACGTTTACTATGACTTTGGTCCATCTCTCTGCTCCAGTTTATCTTACACCACAAGCCGGTGATGAGGAAATTTGGAAGAAAGGAAATGTTCTGTATGCCACTTGTGCTCCTGAATGAAAAATGGAATAAAAATCTAACAAATAAATACAGTAAATAATCCTGTTTAGATAAATAATCCGTTTAGAGAGAGAGAGATAAACATACATTAAGATAAGAGAAACCAGGCCATTAATAAATTGTAAAGGAGAAATTTTGTCTATGTAATTGGTAGTTTTTATGACTTGATGGCAGATAATCATCAATCAGATCCTATATGTGTCTACTAAAATATAAATCCCAATGTGTCCACTAAGGCTTAATCTAAACTCTTTGAAATTAAACATTTAGCCTCTTTAAAATATGGCTCATAGAAAATGCCTACAAAGGGATGAGACAAGCCACAAGATGACATGGGTTGGGATGCCAGTCATCAAACATTGGATGTGCCTCCATGTTCTTTATCTCTTTCATAAAAGAGAGAGGAAGGGAAAACTGAAAAAAGAGCCAACAAGTTTAAATGAAGCTGGAAAGAATGAGGATCCAAGGACCTGTCAATTCTTGGTTTTGCTGCCTTAAAGGTAGGGACTGGGTGGGAGTTTCAACTCCTTCAGTTATTGGGCAACAGGTAAGACAAGGAACCTGTAGAAAACAGCAGACATTCTTCTGTTTGTGGATGGAGCCTATTGGATTTCACTATACTATTTTACTATTTAGTTGTATATGTGCAAGAAAGTATTGATTCTCTACTTTGGATTGGATGTTATAGTGCAATCAGCTCTTGAGAACTCTAGTTTCTTGTTCAAGATGCTTGTCAGTATGAAATAATCCCAAATTACCATATTTTTCTGAGTATAAGATGCACCGGAGTGTAAGACTCACCAAGGTTTTGAAGAGGCAAATTAAAAAAGTTTTTTCACTCTGCAAACCTCCCAAAAATGGGCCCTCCCCCCCCCCAAAAGGCACAAATAGCCTTTAGGATGCTTGCAGAGTGCTCCTAGGGGTGGGGGGCAAAAAATAGCCCGTTTTTCATGAACTGGCCCTTTTTCATTCAACAAAAAGGGCATGGATAGCTTTTAGGAAGCTTATAGAGTGCTCCTAGGGTTGGGGGGGTAACATTGAGCAAAAAACTGGCCGTTTTTTGCTCATTTCTGCCCTCCCCAGCCCCCAGGAACTCTCTAAAAGCTTCCTACAAGCTATGCACTGCCATTTCAGGGAGGGGAAGGGGGTTCAGGAGGCAAAAAATGCTATATTCAGTGTATAAGGCACACCCAGATTTTCAGCGTCTTTTTTGAAGAAAAGGGTGCGTCTTATACTCCGAAAAATACGGTATATGAACTTATGAGAAAAGGGGGGAGGTGTGATGACTCAGCAGTTAAAGTCACTGAGTTTGTCAACTGGAAAGCTGACAGCTCGGGTTTAAGACCCAACTTCTGCATGATGGAGAGAGCTCCTGTTACTTGCCCCAACTCCTGCCCACCTAGCAGTTCGAAAGCATGGAAATTGTGTAGATCAATAGATCCCACTTCAATGGGAACAGCATTCCATGCGCCGTGGCATATAGTTATGCTGGCCACATGACCCCAGAAGTTCTTTGGATGACACTAGCTTCCTGAGCTAGGAAATAGAGATGAACACCACCCCTAGAGTCGGACACGACCGGACAAGGGAAACCTTTTATGAAAAAAGGACATACTAATAACATTGGATACTACCTTCCATTGTTTATATCAGAGATTCCCAACCTCCAATCCGTGGATCGTCACCAATCCACAGCATGCCAGAAACTGAGCCATGCAAACAAGTAAAACCCCATCCACGGGATATAGGCAGCACATGACCACCACCCCTCTCCGGTCCATGGAAAAACCTCTCTCCAAGGAACCAGTCCCTGGTGCCCAAAAAGTTGGGGGCCAACGACTTATATCAAGGAATTTATATGGATATTTGCAAGCCTTATTTTTAAGTGCATTTGAACAGATGGTGGCAATACCTCTGAGAAAACACTTCTGTGGATTTCAGAAACATCTTTGGAGGTACAAAGTTAGCACAATGAAGGATGAGGAAAGGACCAAAGATAGCTTCCTTTCCAGCTGCAGGTTCTCATGAAAACGTAGAGTTCTCTACATATATATTCCCAATGGGGGAACAATTGCTGCTAATATAATAGCCAGCCCTCAATTCAAATATGTTACTCAGACCTCATCCCGCTGATTTTACAGTATGATCTTTTGTAAAATCAAGTATATATTATATGCTTACATTTGAATTATTTCTCTACAAACTGGAAAAAATGCAAAATAACCCTTATCTACACTGCATTTGGAAAGAAGTTCAACAGTCCAAACCTCAGATAATCCACGTTTTATTTGTTATAATAAGGTAAAATAACACATTTAAAAGTATAACACGTAACTTGGCTTCCACAGTTTGAACTATTCAGTTTTGGCTGATTTTGATTGTTGTAAACCTATAAAATAGCAGGCTTTTTTTTTCATATAGTTTTCTTGTCAATTTAGGCTCATTTCTAATATAATAGGAACCACAGCGGGCATAGAATGGCTTTTCTTTATAGCCTCAGCAATTATAAGCTTTAAAGAACAAGCAGGACTACAATGCATTCTTTAAATCATGTCTCTCAAAAATGTGTAAAGCAGCGGGATTACAATCAAGTTAAAGCTTAACGTAAACTCTTTGTAACAAACGCAAACTCTGCTGGACCTGAACACAAACAGAGTTTGTCAGTTCTAATCAGCTTCAGATTAGAAACTTTAGAGCTCCACGCTATCAACCACGACAGGACGGTTTTAGCACAAGGTCTTTTAAAATTGGGTTTGATTATTAATTTTAGATATGGCCAGGCTAGATTTATATCCCGTGGAGGTTGTTATTCTTCATTTGGACTTTACTTGCTAACCTCAATGGGTGGCATGAGAGATTAGTAAAAATAAAATAAAACAAATAAGCTATTTTGGGTTATATGAGAAGTTTGTCTCATCTATATCCTGAGGTCCTACTTCTAGCGTTAAAAAACAGTACATGTGAGCTAGAATATTTGGCTCAGCACGGGGAAGAAATCGCTTGTGGGCCTAATTGACTTGCAAGACTTCTACAGAGGCCGGCGCCCCTTTCCCAAGGCCCTAATTTTTTCCCCGACTCCGAGACTTTTCTTTTTCCCTTCCCCATCCACAGCTGTCTTGGAGGGGAAGGAAACACTGAGGTCCAAACAACAGCTGCAAATTTAAAATGGCAATCTGTTCACTATACAGATAGTCCTCAACGTATGACCACAATTGAGGCCCAGATTGATGCTGCAAGGGTCCTAAGTATGAAAAATGGTCATAGGTCACCTTTTTCCGTGCCATTTTAACTTCAACGGCAGTGGTGGGTTTCAAAAATTGTTCGAACCTACTCTGTGGGTGTGGCCTCCTTTGTGGGAGTGGCTTGCCACCCATGTGACCGGATATGAAGATGCCGATGACACTTGTCAGAACCACCTTAAATTACCTCCCACACAGCACTGGCATGCATAAGAATATGATGTAAACTTGTTTTTTAAAAGGCATCTTTGGTTTGCGTTAAAACAACTTCAACACACGCAATGTTCTGATTGCACCACAAACGCAGTAGTCATCCTTACCTTTCACAGAGGCACTGAGTTTTATAAATAGGAGCATGATAGTGTAGAATAATCATATCCAAGGACCAGTGGTGGGTTTCAAAAAAATTTGGAACCTCTTCTGTAGGTGTGGCCTGCTTTCCGGGTCCACTGGTGGAACCTCTTCTAACCGGTTCGATAGATTTAACGAACCGGTTCTACTGAATAGGTGCGAACTGGTAGGAACCCACCTCTGTTCAACAGTCACTAAATTCTTCAACAAACTAAGCATCACTTAATTTTTTTTAGTGTTGCTTTTATATCTTGTTTCTTCCCCCAAAGCACAGATTAGTGCACTTGGCAAGAGGTTCTTCCTTTTATCTGAACAACCAACACTACAATCCTGTGTTGGTTTAAGAGACAGTGACAAAGCCAAAGTCGTCCCCTGTTCAACAGTCAAATGTTGACGTGAACTCGGCTTTCTCCTCTGTCAGATACAGTACATTAACTGATATGCTAGGATGGATCAAATGCCAAGATAAAGCTATAAAGATTTATGCGTTGCCTGTTTGGAAAAGAAGTACAGCATATCTTATGATATTATTCACAGTTTATATCAAATTCCAAAAGTTATTTTACTTTGCTTCACAATAACTGAATGTAAACAAGTCTTGTGACTCCTGAAAAACGTTGACTCACTTCCTGTTTTGTGAATTCTGATGGCATTTTGCTGGTTCATATCCTGCCTTTATTCCATCCAAGAGCAGAAGGCCATGTCACGTAGGGCTTCCATATGTCACCCAACCAGAGGCCAGACCAGTTTAGCTTCTGGAAGGCCACTCCATCCTGGTCACCAGATCCCTTCAGTGTTAGTGCCATTATCTTTCCCCCCGTGAAATATGAAGAGACAAATTTGCGGGCCATGATCTAATCATTGATGCTATAAACTTGTATCCTTTTAGAGGGCTAGATGGGGAGTAGGATTCTCATAATTCCAATTTCTATCTGGAAAAAAACAAAATTCTTAAGACTAGGAAAATAGACATACCAGGGTGAATGGTCACATTTAGCACACAGTTGCCTAAGAGCCGAGGTGGTGCAGTGGTTAGGGTGCAGTACTGCAGGCCACTTCAGCTGTTATCTGCAGTTCAGCGGTTCTAATCTCACCGTCTCAAGGTTGACTCAGCCTTCCATCCTTCCGAGGTGGGTAAAATGAGGACCCGGATTGTTGTTGGGGGCGATATGCTGACTCTGTAAACCGCTTAGAGAGGGCTGAAAGCCCTATGAAGCGGTATATAAGTCTAACTGCTATTGCTATTGCTATATGGAAGGGAATTTGTATCACAACTTTTTATATAGTAATTAGGTGAAAACCAGTTACTCATCTCCTCGTTAATCCTCTTGAAATCCATCCATTGATTAGTTCCCTTGATTTCCATTGATTTATTCTTAAATTTGCACGTGCCTTTGCCCAACCCTTGTATTAATTAGTGGGTTTAATAAAGACCACTCTCTTGATATTAATGAGAGATAAGTAAGAGTATTGAAGGAAAGTAATCATGCGTAATTAACCATTTATAGTGGCATATCATCCTTTCCGGGAGATATTATTGATCTCTCCATCCTATTCATCTACAGTTTCATTTTTGCTTAATTATCATAGGCATTGAATATGCTGTTTGTAATAAAAGCCTCCTTCATCTGACCTAATAAGTCTAGACATCTGATGGCTTAAGGTTGCAAGTACAAACATTCCTATCAAAATAAATTGCTTGATCATCAGATTTTTATTCCACTTCTTACATATCCATCTTCCACGTTGCTCATTTACCTAGATATAACTTTATTAAATATAAGGGCCTTTCTTCTGAATAAATATAACTGAGGTTTGCCTTTTGAGATGGCTGCCCTTCTGGAATTCAACTGTTGTTGTGCATTTCGTTATTCTGTGTTAAGAGATATATATGATCCTGCTTTCGGTTTAAAAATTCCCAAAGGAGCAAGAAGCTGGCAGTAACTGAGTACAAATTATTTCACAGCTAGAAGAAATCTAAGAAATGGCTGTACTTAGGCAACATGCTTAACTACCTATTTCAAGACTTAGTTATTGTGAAACTTGGTTATTTTAAATCTTAGTTATTTGTGATTTAGTACTCTGTGTAAACCCAAGCTGCTTGGCTGGTTTATGATTCAATATATTTTTCAACCCCAGAAAATGGTTTGATGCAGTAAGAGTTTGTTTCAGATTAAGGCTGTTAAGTCTGCTACGTTTCATGATGCAACTAGATGTTTTATTATAACCGTACACTAACTTTTAAGCAGCAGGCATTCTAATAGAAAAATTGTATGCAAGCAAATTGTCAAATATAGCAGTATGTTCCCAAAACCAAATGCTTCATCCTGTGGTGAAATTATATTTATTCACTTTCTTATTTATTTTCCCTTTTTGCAAACAGATTTCCCGATTTCAGCACAACATTCTAAAAGAAAAAGTGCATCAAAAACTGTTTGCCAATCAACCTGTAATGTTCATATCTCACACAAGCCAGCCTCCCTATCAGAAGCTCTGTGAGCTGGTTCAGCTTTGTGGAGGAAAAGTATGTAAAACTCTCCGTCAAGCTAAAATTTGTATTGGACAGTGCAAAGTTGGAAAGTATGTGGATATGCAATGTTTATCAGAAAAATGGATTATAGGTAAGAGATCACATTTTTACTTTCTAAAATATAACTTGTATGCGTTCTAAAATATACCTTTTATACCCTTACTTTTTTTCTGAAAGGAAGATTGTTTTTCTCCAAAATAATTGATCTTTAAAATGGATCATCTTAGGTTTCCTATGATTAATGGCATACAGGAAAGGAGATTTTGGGGTAAGGAATATGTTTAAGGTTTTTTTTTTTTCTTTTGCCTAGGGGTGAGAATTATCTTAATTTCAGGATTGTGTTTCCAAAAATCAATGTATGGGCCTCTACAGCATTAACCAATATTAACATTAGCATGTAAAAACTTGCCGTTCTCAACCCATGCACCAGAAATTTCATGGCTTCCAATATTGCAGAAGCAAATCTGTCATTGTGTAGTGTAGCTTCTCCTTCCCTCCTTCTTTCTCTCCTGAATTTCACATTCCCTTTCTTTACACCTTGTTCCACATATCCCTTCAACAAATTCCAAGCCTGTATTGGCAGATAAAGAAGGGAAGGGTTGAGTGGACGCTTCTGAGCGTCTGTGGCCAAATATTCTACTGTAAGTGTGTACAATTAAGTCGTACGTAGATATAGATAATAAGATTTTTTTTAATACAACATTATTCTCTGCTCCCATAATCAGGCAAATTACGGTCTGTTTCCTGGTACAATTTAAACTTACTCTAGAATTTCCCATGTCACCCATAGACCCAAGTAGGGTCTTTTCAGTCTCAGATGTTCCCATGCTTCAAATCTGACGCGTTGCCTTGACTTGAAAATTTTGTCCATTTCAATGCCCTAGAGCAAAATGTCCAAGTGAAGCAAAGCTGATTTGAGTGGCCACTTCGCTGAGATAGAAAAGGACTTCTGTCTCAAGGTTGCGTTAAAGCAGGAGATTCCCAGGGAGATTCTCAGAGCAGGAATGTAGAGAATGTAAACATGTAACTGCCTTCAACTTATGGTTCAAGGAAGCATGAGAAACAGAGGGCAAAAGTGTCTCTATGCAAGGAAAGAGAAAGAAAGAGAGCACAACAGATCTCAAGCAGAAATAGATATAAATTCTGTGCCATCTCTTCCAATGTGACTGATGGACAAGTGATGGAAATGGCTTCCTTCACTGAGACAGTGAAGATTTGATTTTTAGTCACATTTGTCCAAGTCACCATGGAGTTACAGTCCTAGGAAAGTATGATGTTCTGCCTTTTAGCATTCTAGCGGTACAGCTGCTGTGAAACCACACTTGAAAAGAGAGTGTTGCTCCAGAAGGGCATTTTGATCAAACTTGTCAAAGTGAAATGCCCCAGTGAAGTTCCGCACTGCTTATACTCACGGCCAAGAAGAGCCTTGAGTTGCTTTTACAGGAAACGGATTACAGGACCTAATTATTATTTGAATATAGGATCTTCTTTGACATCCAAGCCAAACTCATTAGCATGCAAGATTAACCAAACCCTACTTTCAGTTAACTGTTAGTCTTCTGTTTTGGTTTTAAACAGAGTCAAAAAGGCAGCATCCGTGCCAAATTTTGCCTGATCTACAAATGAAAGACAAAACCATGTGTGAAGTAGTATTATTTACTACTAGACGATAACCTGTCATTGCCCGGGTATTTATTTATAGGGGGGAAATGTCCAGACTAAACGTAATTTCTAATGTTGGGATTTTCCCCCTTACCAGAGGGAGCCCCCTTGTGGAGTACTGTGAAGCCATTACTATGGCAACTCCACTGTGCTGTACAGTAGAAGCCATTTTACGGCAGTACAGTAGAAGCCATTTTACAGCACAACAAGCTGTATCTTAACAGAACATGCACCCCTAGGGCTGTTAGGGGTGTCTTACCCTCATAGTACTTTTTTCCAGAGAGTAAGTCATCTGTGTACCAAGTTTGGTTGAAATTGCTCAAGGCATTCCAGAGTTATGCTGGAACATACACACACACACACACCGCCATTTTTAGATAGATGATAGATAGATGATAGATAGATAGATAGATAGATAGATAGATAGATAGATAGATAGATAGAAAGATAGATAGATGATAGATAGATAGATAGATAGATAGATGGATAGATGGATAGATGGATAGATGGATAGGATAGATGGATAGATGGATAGATGGATAGATGGATAGATGGATAGATGGATAGATGATAGATAGATAGATGATAGATAGATAGATAGATAGATAGATAGAGATAGATAGATAGATAGATAGATAGATAGATAGATGATAGATAGAAAGATAGATAGATGATAGATGGATGGATGGATGGATGGATAGATAGATAGATAGATAGATAGATAGATAGATAGATAGATAAAGAATGTTCAGATCTTGGGGTGGGAAGAAGTGTCACTTCTGGCTTTTGCAAGCGCCAAAGAAGGTGGAGAGGAGGCTGTGTGTGAGCTGACATAAAATGCCTTGGTGGGTTAAATGTCTTGTCTCTTACTCTTAACAAGATAAATTACAGCACCTTCTGAATGGCAAGATCTCCAGATAAAGCTGCTTTGGACTGGTTAACATTCCTGTGTTAACAGTTTGGAGTAGGATTTTTTTTTTCTCAACTTATTGCTAAAATTGAAACGTCTAGACATTTAAAATCTTAAACTGTTTGTTTTCTGTTCTGTTGAAAGCTCAACCAGCGGGTTTAACAGCAGGAAGACTTAAAAAGGCAATCCACCTTTTTCTGGATTGAATAAAGAGTAGAAATCAATGCTTCAAAGATGACGTCATTAAGCAGTAACACCTTAAATATTAGTGCAACTGCTTTCTTGTAAAAGTTGTGAATCTATTGATTCAGTTGCCATTCTAAATTGCATTCTTCCTTTCTCTCTTCAGATTCCATCACCCAGTACAGGATCTGCCCACTTGAAAACTACTTGTTTCAGAACACGGTTTAAATATGCATGAAGGATCAATTAGTGCTATAAATTGTGGGTTTCATCTAAGAAATGGAACAATTAATACTGTTGTGTTTTAGGTTTGTGAGCGTTGAACAGGTTGAAAGCTAAATGTATGTTTTGCAAAAACAAGGATAATATTGAAACAGGGAAGGAACAGCAGTTCTAAAATCTACACACAGTCCTACCCAGAACATGGTCTAGGCAAAAAATACCATGTCAACAGGCACTAAGTAGCACATTTAATAAAAATCTGTCAGCTGAGCTAGAATTTGAGACAATTCCCATTCCTCCTGTGATCCCTTAACCTCCAGAGCAGAAACTATGTCACGTGGATAGAAACTGCTCATGTAATGTTTGATTTCATCCACTGTACTTAACCTAAAGAACTATTTTATTTCACTGGATGTTACACTAAGCTATTTACACTAAGTAAATAGATCTATCTGATACATATTAAGTCAAAGCTAATAAAATGTGAAGACATAATAGATGAAGCAGACTATTTTTTTTTTAAAAAAAAGCTCTTTATAAACAGAAAATCTTCTCTACTGCTCTTTACGAACTTTTCAGCAAAATGCCAATTGAGGATTACTTAACAAACAGACCCATCCTTCATAAACAAACACATGAACCCCTTTATTAAGTAACTTGCTGCCAAAGCAGCGATATATCATGGTCTGAAATAGAAATATTTTAATAAAAAGTGACATGTGAACACATGGTTCCCAGTAAACAGCAAAATAGCGCTGTTTAAACTTAAGTTTAAAAGTTTTTTTCTATCGTGGTCTTTTAGCTCTCATAAATGTTTTTACACACAAAAACCTGTCATCGTTAATTTATGTAACCAAACATTCCAAAATAGTTTTCTCATAAATTCTATAGAAATTAAATTTAAAATTGTGTATAAGGGGACTCTCTAGGGAAAGCTGTTCATTTTTATAAAGCATATGTGTAACACATTTTACAGTGGGACGCCAATAAAGATATTTACAACAAGGTATTTGGAAAGCTAACGTCTGTCCATTGTTGCTTTCAGCTGAGGAAACTTAAAACTTTTGCAAATTTAGGTTTTAGGCATAAAACCGCCTCTGATTTTAGCTTCCGACGAGACCCTTTTCTCTAAGTGTTCATGAGTGGTCAAAAGGTACTGACAAAGTGGATTTCTTTTGTATCTTTCTATGATAGTCATTCGCAAAAAAAAAGTCTCCATTCACAAAACAGGGAGTTGTATTTGTACAAACTAGCGATCTACAGATAGCCCTGGGCTTATGAACACAATTGAGTCCAAAATTTCCATTGCTAACCAAGACAGTTGTTGTGTGACTATCCCTCCCCCCATTTTATGACCTTTCTTGCCACTGTTGTTAAGTGAATCACTACAGTTGTTAAGTTAGTAACACAGGTGTTGAGTGAATCTGGCTTTGCTTGTCAGAAGATCGCAAAAGATCATGGTGACCCTGGGACACCACATCCATCATAAGAGGATGCTGCAATGGTCAATGGTGTGAAAAATGGTCATAAACCACTTTTTTCAGTGCCATTCAGTGGCGGGATTCAGCCAGTTTGCACCTATTTGGGAGAACCGGTTGGTAACTTTCTAAGCAGTTGGGAGAACCGGTTGTTGGAAGAAATCTCATTTTGTTTTTTTCCACTTTACAGGGCTAATCCTGTAAAGAAGGCAGGAAGGAAACATTCTGGTGTTGTTTCTAGCCTAATCTTTGTTGCCCTGCTTACGGAAACTGCCTCTCCGGTTAACCCTTAATACATTGCAACAGTTGATGCAAAACGCCCATTGATGTGAGTGAGTTTAGTTGGCCACACCCACCCAGTCACATGACCATTGAGCCATGTCTACCCAGCTGGTCATTAGGGCAGAGAACCGGTTGTTAAATTATTTGAATCCCGCCACTGGTGCCATTGTATCTCTGAATGGCCACTTATGGTTGTAAATTAAAGATTAGCTGTAATATGTTTGAATGTTGTTGATGTTAAACTGCTCCGTACGAAAAGCCCTTTCATCTCTATCTTAGAGAAACATACAAAGGCTCTGAGCACTGACATTGCTCATCTACAGCTCAAACGTTTGACTTTCACTGGAAAGCAGTGGGATCTGACCGCAGGGTCAGTAGATCTCCGGAAAGGTATGCAGAGCTACTGGCCGAGAAAAAGGAAGCTCTCATATCCCGGTGATTCCAAGCAGATTGTAATTTTCCTAAGTGACTCCAAGCATGCTGTAATTTTCCTGCCACCGTGCAAAAATGGTTTAATCCTGCCTTCTTTCAGGATACTTTGCTGAATTCTGAGATCATCCACCAGTATTCCCTAAATGCCTCCAGTGCAAGGATTCTGTAGGCCTAATCCTAGTTGCTTCCAGAAAATGTTCACCAGCTACCTTGGGCTGCAAAGCATTCTTGTTGTTCAGTGCTGAAAAAATTTTCAGCCAGTGGATCATTGTGTTTAGTACTGGGTTGGCTATCCGGTCAGCAAAATTGGACAGAGCTTTGACATACAGGGAATATTAAATTAAATTAAAATTTAATTATATATAGGAAAGGTTTAATTAAAAGGAAGTGTCCTTTAAAAGCACTATAGCCTGATGGACAAAAATAAGATAATTTGGGAAAATTTGGGAAAATGCGAGGGTACCAAGTCAATTCCTATACTTCTGCAGTAAAATAATTCGGCTATAATTATATTCTACCTCTTGGGCAGCGCCTTGGGTTTCACTTAAATTGTGTGAAATGCCCTTGCAGAAAAGAGATTTGTAGAACATGTTTCAGGTTTCGTTTTATTTATATGCCGCCCTATTCCCACCGGGACTCAAGGCGGCTCACAAACCCAAGTGGGGAAGGGAAACACAAGAATTACAAATACAAGCATTTAAAATAGCCAACAGACACACAATCGAGAGGGGAAGGGAGCTCATCAACCCCAGGCCTGCCGACACAGCCAGGTTTTAACGGCTTTTCGGAAGGCCTGGAGAGAGGTGAGGGTCCGAATCTCTGTGGGGAGCTCGTTCCAAAGGGCCAGAGCCGCCACAGAGAAGGCCCTCCCCCGGGTAGTAGCCAGATGACATTGGCTGGTAGACGGAACCCGGAGGAGGCCTGCTCTGTGTGATTTAATGGGTCTTTGGGAGGTAATTGGCAGCAGGCGGTCTCTCAAGTACCCAGGTCCAATACCATGAAGGGCTTTATAAGTGACGACTAGCACCTTGAAGCATATCCGGAGACCAATCGGTAACCAGTGCAGCTTGCGGAGGATAGGTGTAACGTGGGTGTACCGAGGTGCACCCACAATCGCTCGCGTGGCTGCATTCTGGACGAGCTGAAGTCTCCGAATGCTCTTCAAGGGCTGCCCTATGTAGAGCGCATCCAAACATCTTTGGATCCATGAAATTGTAGGGGAAGAATCATTCCGGTCATTGATTCCACCCCTCCTTAATTACAATTGCCTTTCTTGCAACCTATTTCAATTCATCTGAATCCTTAATGCAGGGGGGGGGGTGTCAAACTCACGGGGTCACGTTTCCATCACGTGATGTTTCACTATATTTTTCCCTTTCGTGGGGCGGGGGTGGGCGTGACTTGTGCGTGATCCATCTGGCCCATAGGCCGCCAGTTTGACATGCCTGCCTTAAAGTCAGTGGTGGGATTCAAATTTTTTTTACTACCGGTTCTGTGGGCGTGGCTGGTGGGCATGGCATGGCTTGGTGGGTTTGGCTTGATGGGCATGGCAAGGGAAGGATACTGTAAAAATCTCCATTCCCTCCTCATTCCAGGGGAAGGTTACTGCAAAATCCCCATTCCCTCCCGATCAGCTGGGACTCAGGAGGCAGAGAATAGATGGGGGTGGGGCCAGCCAGAGGTGGTATTTACCAGTTCTCCAAAATACTCAAAATTTCTGCTACCGATTCTCCAGAACTGATCAGAACCTGCTAAATACCACTTCTGCTTAAAGTATGAAGCCAGAACTGGGCACGATTCTTAAAATGAAGGATAGATAGAACTACTACCTCCTATGGTTTGAAAATGATACCTTATTGATTCATCCTAAATTGCATTTGCCTTTTTTTTTTGCTGTCATATCACATTGGTGATTATCATTCTCTTTGTATTCAGCTACTATGACAAGATCATTGTTTACACATATTATTGCCAAGCCAGGCGTCCCCATTAAATTCCTGTATAACTCCAAGCCCATAAGAAGCTTCACATTGGGACTCTATTAACATTTTTGCTTCAATAAAATAGAAATGTCCCCCCCCCAACCTTCTGGTTTACACAAAGTATAGCATTATGGCATTATGATATTTCAGTGCTTCCTAGTAATTTGCCACCAAAAAAAAATCATACTATAAAAGTTGAAGGCATTTATATTAACCTTCTGCTTCCAACTGTGGATTTTTTAAAGTGGAACTGTTATTAGAAGACTGTATTAATATGTCAACATACACATAAAGGAGTTATATTTGCACAAAGGCATTTAATCCATTTGAATTTTGCAGACTGCCCTGAAGTCTCTTTCATTGCAAAATGGGTCTTTAAAGCCAACTATTTATTTATTTATTTATTTATTTATTTATTTATTTATTTATTTATTAGACTTATATACCGCTTCATAGGGCTTTCAGCCCTCTCTAAGCGGTTTACAGATTTTTTTAGCAAATTGAGTCAGCAACTTGCCCCCACAGTCTGGGTCCTCATTTCACCCACCTCGGAAGGATGGAAGGCTGAGTCAACCTTGAGCCGGTGAGATTTGAACTGCCGAACTGTAGATCACAGTCAGCTAAAGTGGCCTGCAGTACTGCACCCTAACCACTGCGCCACCTCGGCTCTTATAAACTAACTAACCACAGTGGCTACTAATAAAAACGAATGGGCAGCCAGATGATGGTTGCTGGCAAAATTAGTGATAAGAGGTACAGCTCACATTCCATTTACTATATTGACCATAGTTTTTCCGTTACAGAGGCCTCCAGGTGGATAACAAATTAGTAAACTCTGCTAGTGCCAATCCAGGCAGCATCTGCAGTAGGTTTCCTAAAGCATAGGAAGATTTTAGCCATTTATTTTAGGGGGAAAAAATGGAAATTCTTATCTTGGATGAATGCCAGCGGAAACTACCAAAATTACCTGAACCATATAATGGTTTTGCCAGCAAGCCTTGGGATCCAGGGAACAGATGAACTAGTGAATTGGCTCCCTTATTATTAATATTCCTCTTCCTCTTATTTTCTTTTTTTTTTGTTTAGTTTTGCCTTTGTAGGTTTTTTTAAATGCCTTAATGGTTTTAGATCATGTTTTGTAGTTTTACTATGTTATTGGACTGTTGCACATCGCCCAGAGTTGCTTTTCATGAAATGGGCAGCCATATTTAAAAAAAAAATGTTTAACACTGTGTATCTTCATTTTAGATTCCTTAAACCCTCTGATCAAATACAGATAGTTCTCGACTTACAACAGTTGACCATTTGAAGTTACAATAGCATTGAAAAAAATGACTTATGACCAGTTTTCACATTTATCACCATTGCGGCATCCCTATGGTCATGTGCCGAGGTGGCGCAGTGGTTAAATGCAGCACTGCAGGCTACTTTAGCTGACTGCAGTTCTGCAGTTCGGCTGTTCAAAACTCACCGGCTCAAAGGTTGACTCAGCCTTCCATCCTTCCGAGGTGGGTGAAATGAGGACCCGGATTGTTGGGGGCGATATGCTGACTCTGTAAACCGCTTAGAGAGGGCTGAAAGTCCTATGAAGCGGTATATAAGTCTAACTGCTATTGATTTATATTCAAATGCTTGCCAACTGATTCACATTTAGTGTCCTGGGGTCATGTGATCCCTTTTTGCAATCTTCTGACAAGCAAAGTCAATAGGGAAGCCAGATTCACTTAACAATCGCATTATTAATTTAATAACTCCAGTGATTTGCTTAACAAATGTCACCAGAAAAATCATAAAATGGGCCAAAATTCACTTAACAAATTTCTCACTTAGCAACAGAAATTTGGGGCTGATATTACAGTTGCAAGTTGAGGCGTACCCTGTAACACTATTGGGAGAGGAGAAAATCATTGAATTTAACAGTAGCTTTTCTGGGAATATAGAAGCATTGTTATGAAAAATTCAGAAGCCAATTTATTTGCACAGGTGGTTATTATTAAGATCCTTGCAACATATAGATCTATCTGCATGTTGTTATATTAGCATTAGGGAGTTTATTTTGTTCATTGCAAGCCTGCTATAGGCAATATTTTCTGAATGAGAGGCATGCATTCATAAAATTTCCCAGTGGGTGGGTCTGGTGTAACCTCCCTAGCTAGGCTATTTTCAATCATACTATATCTTTTCCCAGTAAATCTCCATTGCCTTCAAGTTCCCCGTACCTGCCTGAAAACGTCAAACGAGGAGGAGGAATCGGATGTTTCAATCACATTCACGGGAACCGCACCGGATGGAAGTTATTTGTCTTTATGATAGTTTTCAGTGCCAATTTAGCTTAAATTGACAATGAATCAGGAAATGCTTATCGGAATAAAGCCTGGAAATTTTAAACAGATGCGGTGCTTGACCCCTCTCGTTACGGCCACCCTGTTGCAAGTCTTGTGTGTTTTTTACTGCCTTAGTTAGAAGTGGAAATCTAGACCAAGACACAAACTAATCGATGCCTGAACTGTGTAAGTGCAGTGTTTCTCAACCTTGGCGACTTTAAAAGTCCTGTGGACTTCAGCTGTGCTGGCTGGGGAATTCTGGGAGTTGAAGTCCACAGGACTTTTAAAGTGGCCAAGGTTGAGAAACACTGGTGTAGTGAGTGTTAAGTTCATAAACTTTTTAAAAGTTTTCAGGGGAAAACCCCAGTGATCCAAACTTTTAGCTGTTGTCTTTTGACAAGCTGATATTCTCCAGATATATTTGAAGACTATTCCTATCATCCCCAGAGAGCAGCGGGGATAGGCAAAATCTGCTAAGCGCTAGGCTGGTGGAACCTGTTTGAAAATCGTATGTGAGTTTGTGCATTTTGAAATTCTGATGCTAGCAGAATCTTTGACATATCTCTAAGAAGGAAGTTCGCTCACCTTTGTCCAGGCTGTTTCCTCCGTATAAAGTATGCTTGTTCATTTGATATTTAGACATAAATATCCTATGTCCTGTACCGTAGGGTAGACATGAGATCATATTTGCAAAGTCTGTAAACATCGATCTTCTCTAAAATCGCCCCAAAACAAGTGAGGTCATTAGTTTCTATTTTCTCCATTATTTATTTCTACACATGTTTTTGCAGCCTGGATATTTGTTCTCCAGCAGAAATATATGAATGGGAGAAAGATTATGGTGCGTTTAATGATTTAGAGAAAGCAGATGTTAAGTCCTGGACTGGCCTTAGTGGCTGGGGAATGGGAAGCATTGTGTTACAGTGGTTCTCTTTCTCCCATGACCAGTTCCTGTCAGTCATAGATGATACATCTTCAGAATCTTTGATTCTGAATTTTAGCAGGTGCACAATTTGGGGGTCCTCTTAGACTCACAGTTCCTGCTTGAGGGGCAGATGGCAGCCGTGGCTCAGAGGGCCTTTAAACAGCATCTAGTGCATTAATTCCCCCTTTCATAGACTAGAAAGCCTTGTTCATGGTTACTCATTGTGACCCGTCAAAACCGCGCTCGACTAAGCCGCGCCCGATTAAACCGCGTCGCTGATGTCATCAACGGGGCGACAACAGCCAGCGCGGAGAAAGAATAGCGCTTTGAAAGCAAGCCGATTCAACTTAAGGTAAGGGTTAGCTTTAGGGTTAGCTTAAGGGTTAGGGTTAGGGTTAGGTTTAGGGTTAGGTTTAGGGGGGTTAGGTTTAGGGGGGTTAGGTTTAGGGGTTAATTTTAGGGTTAGGGTTTACAGCATGCTTCTGTCTCCGTGCTGTTGTTGCCCTGTTGATGATGTCAGCGATGCGGTTTAGTCAGACGCGGTTTTGTGGTGGAACCGTTACTCATACCTTGGTCACCCATTTGGATTACTACGAGACCGCCTCCTGCCACATACCTCCCAGCGTCTGATAAGATCTCACAGGATGGGCCTTCTCCGGGTGCCGTCGATTAGACAATGTCATCTGGCGGCTCCTCGGGGGAGAGCCTTCTCTGTAGCTGCCCTGGCCCTATGGAACGATCTACCCCCTGAGATCCGGACCCTCCCCACTCTCTCGGCCTTCCGAAAGTCTACGAAGACCTGGCTGTTCCGGCAGGCCTGGGGCTGTTGACCCTTGATTGAGTTCCAGCCCCACTAAGGTTGAGTGTATGTTGTGTTCTTTTAACTTGCTTTGTCTTTGTATTTTAAATTTTTTAGTATTTTTAAAACTGTTTTTTATGTAAGCCGCCCGGAATCCTTTGGGATTGGGCAGCATACAAATTCATTAAATCTTGAATCTTGCAATGCATTCCACATGGAGCTGTCCTTGAGGACTACCCAGAAAATTCAACTAGTTCAGAATGCAGCAGTGTGCACAGTAATGGAGGCTCCAGGTTTGCCCATGGAACACCTCTGTTGCAAAAGCTGCGTTGGCTTCCATTTTCTTTCTGGGTGCAATTGAAGATGCTGGCCACCCCCTTTAACAGGGGCGTGCAGTCAGGGGAGGCAGGGCCTCACCACTGTCATCATGAAAAAGAAAAAGAAATGTAAAAGGAAAAAGGCCGAGGTAGTTGCTGCCAGAGTCACAGTGAAGGACTCTGCTTAGTGCTTAACTGCAGGAGGAGGCGAGAGAACCACGTGCCTCCTTTACTCTATCTTTAGGAGCACTTGAGCAGAGTTAAGCAAGGGTTAAAAGGCAAAAAATTCCTTATCCAAAGGAGGCACGTGGTTCTCTCGCCTCCTGTAGAGGGCGTTTTTTAGAGGCTTTTTAGAGTTCTCTGGGATCAATGAGCTCAGTCTGACCTCAGAGCTCTTGCCTTTCTCCTTTTACATTTTTTTTTCTTTTCATGAGGGCAGGCAAGAGCAGAGTTGAAATCCTCTCTGAAACAGCTGGAAAAGGTGCGTGTGTGGGGAGGGGGGAGGAATTCCAAAAGTTTGATTGCATGCAGAGCCACGTTGCCTTTTCAAACACACACACACGGATAAAAGTATATAAGCCCAGCTTCACTGATTACAAGTTTGAAAAGGCAACGTGGCTCCACCTGCAATCAAAGGCTCGGATCGGAAGGCAGCAGGGGAATGGGGGGCGGGGTTATGGCAGAGGAGCTGCTTTCAATCCATTGGAAAATATATCCAATCCAACTTCTGTGTTTGTGAGTGAGTGAGTGAGGGCTCTAACTTCTCTGTGTGCGTGTGTCTGTTTGAGGGGGGGAGGAAGGGAGACAGGAAGGAGGGGGCGGGGAAGGGAGAAGAAAAAGAATGAAGGAAAACTTATTTGGCAAGGGGGGAAAATGCTGTCGCTTTAAATCGGAACTGAGCATGCTTGGCTGTGGAATTCTGGGAGTTGAATTCCACAAGTCTAAAAAAAATTGAAACCCCTGTGTCAGTGCCTCACCTGCTATAAACCTCACCGCACGTCACTGCCCTTTAATGCCCTATGTGGCACAAGGCAGGCCACACCTACAGAAGAGGTTCCAAAATTTTTTGAATCCCACCACTGGTCTGCAGACAAGGAGAGGATTTGAGTCCTCCTTGCTCCATACAGATGGTCCTCACAAGGAGACTTCAAGACAATGGTCTCTGGCAGGTTTAGAGATTTGGCCGAGAAAAGTCATTTTTCACTCACATCACGGGCGTCTTTTTAAAGGACCGTGGTTCATATACTTCCCTTCCTAATCACTGGGAAATGGCTTGTAATTGTTTTTCATCTATTAAGAACCTCGGTATCAACACATTTGATAACACCGGGTAAATTATTTTCGAGTCTTAGCGAGAGACAATTTAAATACAAGTTTAAGGATGGTTTTTTTAAAATTAAAAAACTAGAACAAACAGCAAAAGGGTGGTTAGAGGTTTGATTTTGGAAAGTTACAAACAGACTAAAGGTTCAGATATATTTGAAATAAGAGTTTGGAATTAAAGTTGTCCACCTTCCCGTGGGAAAAAATGTTTTTTGCTTTGAAATTGTTTAAAAAAGGATAGGATGGGACTTTGAAGGTTGGTCACTAGAGGGAACCAGAGGAAACAACAATACAATTATAGAAGAAGAACTTCACTTAAAGGTGACTTAACTAATACAGAATAGAGCAAAATAACATTTTGTATTGAAGGATATTTTTGAGCAATGGACCCAGAATTTAAAGAGTGTCTGTTTCTAGACTGTAATTAAAATATGTTATGGAAGAGGAACAAGTTTTATCAAACAAGATTGAGACTGATCTGAAAATGGACCTTAAAATTACAGGGTACAAAAATGATATGGAAAAAGATACTACACTGGATATATAAATGAAGCTAGCCGATATATTTGTAGTTAAAAGGGCTACACAAACCACAAATCAAAAGGCTGATCTGGGAAACTTTCCTACACAGGATTTACAAAACAGGCTTGTTAAAGTTTTGAACAATTTTTTGTATTGAATTGATGTTAGAATAATTATTTTTTATGCTGCTGCTATGAACTGCAATATATCAGTGGTTTACAACATAATTAAAAATTAAAAAATACTGATGAAAGAAATGTCCTTCTGGGTTCGGCTCCAAGTGGGGAAAAAGACACTGGAGACATGGAGGCTGCTTGGAAAGATGGTTTTAATGGTGAACAGGACCACATGGCTTGAGTCCTGAACAGAAAAGGTGACCACATGCTTCAGTGTTGGTGGAGAAGAAGAGAAGGGCTGAGGGAGGGGCTTGCTAGGCTTTTTATAACCTGTCTAGTCCCACCTCTCTGTTTCCTGTTCCTGTGTAAGAAATGTATTCTGATTGGTTGTCAGACTCCCATGGGGCCATACAGGGCCATCTCTCTGGGCTGAGTTTTGCATCCAGGTTTGGTTGAGTTCTCAGATGCCATGTGGTCAGTTGAGTAAAGGGCCAATATTATCATGCTTTAATCCCATCCCCCCCTGGAGCTGAAGTGGAGAAGTCTTTATTATGTAAAGGGACTAGCTTGGCCTTCTTAATGGCCCATTGACAAAGTGAGGATGGGCAGGAAGCTACAGTCTTTTAAAACATGTTTCTTTCTTTTCATATCCAGAGAAATATTCTGCCTTTTCGATATTTCCTAGGATATTTCATTTTTCTGGGAGAGGGCTGGGTGGTAACTTCCCACAATACAAAAGGATTAAAAGGATTACATAGAAATCTAACAAAACTGAGAGGATGGGCAACATGGGGGTTGGGATCTTCTCTCTCCCGTTCAGCCACCCCTAATGTAGCAAACCCTTATTGGGACCCCAGGCCAACTAGCAGAACCAGGTGTTCAGGCCCTTCTGGGAAGTCAGGAGAATGGTGGGCGGGGGGAGACACCTCACCTGTAGTAGAATATTTCAGAAGGTGGGGACCACAGTAAAATAAAGTTCTTCTCCTGGTCCATGCCAGCCAAAATTCTTTGGCAGACGGGATACAAAGTAGACCTCTTCTGATGAAGTGAATGGGACGGACCAGTCCCATTAGGATGAGACTCCAGATACTCAGATACTACATGTGCAAGTAGCACTGGATGTGTAGATGGTACTACATTTTCGTGCACGGCTGGTAATGGGAGGGCTAATATTTACCATGATGACTCTGACTTAGTTTCGTTTCTGGAATTTCAAATTAAAGGCTCAGTTCTAGCTAATTTTTATTTCAGACACTAGTCAGAATGATCATGTCCTCCAACCTGGTGCCTCCAGATGTGATGTGCTTTCGTAAAGTTTGTATCAGAGGTGGGTTCCTACCAGTTCGCACCAGTTCGGTAGAACCAGTTCGTCAAATCTACCGAACCGGTTAGAAGAGCCAAGGTGGCGCAGTGGTTAAATGCAGCACTGCAGGCTACTGCTAGATCAGCAGGTCAGCGGTTCAAATCTCACCGGCTCAGGGTTGACTCAGCCTTCCATCCTTCCGAGGTGGGTAAAATGAGGACCCAGATTGTTGGGGGCAATATGCTGACTCTCTGTAAACCGCTTAGAGAGGCCTGGAAGGCCTATGAAGCGGTATATAAGTCTACTGCTATTGCTATAAGAGGTTCCACCAGTGGACCCGGAAAGCAGGCCACACCTACAGAAGAGGTTCCAAAAATTTTTGAAACCCACCACTGACACACACACAGAGAGAGACTCACACAGAGAGAGAAAGAGAAAGGAAGGAAGGAAGAAAAAAAGAAAGAAAAAGTGAGAGAGATGAAAAAAAGGAAAAAGGGACAGAGAGACAAAAGGAAGGAGAGAGAGAGAGAGAGAGAGAGAGAGATAACACATTTATTTATTTATTTGTTTGTTTGTTTGTTTATTTATTTATTTATTTATTTATTTATTTATTTATTTATTTATTTATTTATTTATTTATTTGTCTTGTATGCCGCCCACTCCCAGAGGACTCCGGGCGGCTCACAAAAGACAAGGGAAATGGGGGAACGAGACAAAGACAACATATTAAAAACAAAACCAACATTCACAATTTCTGTGGAGGTAGATGCTTCTCAGCTCCCCCCAGCCTGTTGGAGCAGCCAGGACTTGGTGGCTTTGCGGAAGGCCGGGAGGGTAGTAAGGATCCAGATCTCAACAGGGAGCTCGTTCCACATGGCCGGCAAGCCACTCCCACCAGGTCACATGGCAGGCAAGCCACTCCCACAAAGGAGGGCACACCCACAGAGTAGGTTCGAAAAAATGTTGAAACCCACCACTGGTTTGTATGTTTTACTATGTAAATCATTATACGTTACTTCAGTGCAGATTTCAACACAATAATCTTTATATAATATAGCTGAAAAGTAGCATTCTAATATTTTAAAAGCTTAGAGAACTGCATTAAAAATAAAAAGAGAAAAGTAAAAATTTCATGTGGTGCCTTCACCCATATATATTTAGGATGTAATTGACTTCACCCATATATATTTTATACCATGGATTTTCTTTCTTTAGTTGTTTTCTTGTTTTAAAAAAAAGCCTATCAAGCAAATTATTTAAAAACACAAAATAATAACACACTGCAAGAACATTCAATACTGTAAATACAAAGCGGTACAAAATAGGTGATGTTATTTTTAGGGCAATGTTATTTTTAAAGAAACCACATTGTTTTACTATTCATACAATTATTTATATTAGGGGCATTAAACATTTTTGATGCCAGGGGTTTTATTCGGTCTTTGGATGCATTCCAAAAAAACAACGTAGAGTCTTGCCAAAAAAGCTGGAGGGGCCAGGATGAAAACCTGTAATTAAAACAACATTAAATGCATTTTATATGTTGATTCCATTTAATCATTTCTCTTTCCTCTCATAGAGGCTGGGAACTTGGGAAGTACCCTCAGGATTTAGGGGACAATGTGCCCAGATGGTATATTTCTGACCAATAATAGTTTCTTGTTAAAGCATCATAATGACTGTTGTTGTTTGGTCTCTAAGTTGTGTCCAATTCTTTGTGACCCCATGGACTGATTGATTTGATTGATTGATTTGATTTGATTTGATTATATTTATATGCCACCCTTTTCCCCCGAAAGGCACTCAGGGCAGCTCACAGTTCAAATCAGGGAAGGGGGGGTACAGACAGAAAATAAAAAGACGAAACATAACAATACATAATTTAAAAACACACAACAGTCATACCATTCGAGACGGGGGCAACAGCTCTTTAGCCCCAGGCCTGTCGGAACAGCCAGGTTTTAAGGGCTTTGCAGAAGGCCTGGAGGGTGGTGAGGGTTCGAATCTCCACGGGGAGTTCGTTCCAGAGGGTCGGAGCAGCCACAGAGAAGGATCTCCTCCGGGTAGTCGCCAGTCGACACTGGCCGGCGGATGGAATTCGGAGGAGGCCTGCTCTGTGCGACCTAATCGGTCTGGTGGAGGTAATTGGCAGCAGGCGGTCTCTCAAGTACCCAGGTCCCATACCATGAAGGGCTTTATAAGTGACGACTAGCGCCTTGAAGCGTATCTGGAGACCAATAGGCAGCCAGTGCACAGCATGCAATGCTCCACTGAACATTGTCTCCCAGAGTGCATCCAAATCCATGTTCATTGTGTCAATGACACTATCTCGTCCTCTGTCATCCCCTTCTCCTTTCGTCTTCTGTCTTTCCCAACATCAGGGGTCTTTTCCAATGAGTCCTCTCTTCTAATTTGGTGGCCAAAGTATTTGAGCTTCAGCTTCAAGTATCTGTCCTTCCAAAAAAAAAAATCAGCCAGGGTTGATTCCCTCTAGGATTAATTGATTTGTTCTCCTGGCAATCCAAGGGATTCTCAAGAGTCTTTTCCAATGTCTCAATTCAAAAGCAAATGATTAACCATAGACACTGGTTAATGCTTGGATTGAGAGATAGGGCAGTGTTCTGACCCCCCTCGTCCCACACCAACACACTCCGAGCCAAAGATAAGTTGCGGCATTTAATTAACAGACGGACAGGTCCTTGGCAGCAAACCGGCACAGACAAGCCTTGGCAGCAATCCAGCACAGATAAGCCATGGCAGCAATCCAGCCTGCCAAGCTCACAATAAAGTTCTCCAACATTAGTTCCTGCTTTGACTTCTGCAAAAGGGGCGTGTGCACAAGCATTCCTTTTATAGTCTGGAGAGGAGCTTAATGACCACCAGCTGAGTGCAATTACCTCCTGTACTTGCGCAACTGTTCCTGACGCCTATTAGCTCTTCGGTGTCAGGCATCCAGGAACAACTCACTGCTGACATCAGGATCACACTCCCTTGTCTCCTCCCCACTGGTCCAAGGCTCAGGCGCCTCCTGGTGGCCAACCAGCCTCTCTGCGCCCTGCTCGGAGTCGGAACCCTGTCCAGGGTCCTCCACATCCTCCAGAGCCAACTCATAGGGCCCCTCGCTGTGGGAGTCTGGTGGCAGCTCCAACGGCTCCTGCTGGGCCACAACAGGGCAGTATGGCCAATCATGTACTAACTCCATTGGTTTGCACCAGTTTACTATTTGCGTATTTATCCTTCTTCTAAGAAGCTCAAAATAGTATTCTTTCTGTCCCATTTTATGCTCACAGCCACACCATGAAGTAAATTGCACTGTAAATACAGTAATGCCTGGGCAAGGTCAACTTTCTACTTACATAACAACCTTGTGAGATGGATTATAGCAATAGCAATAGCAGTTAGACTTATGTACCGCTTCATAGGGCTTTCAGACCTCTCTAAGCGGTTTACAGAGTCAGCATATCACCCCCACAGCAATGTTCCCTCCAATTTTTTTTCAGTGTGAGCGGAAAAGCATAGTGTTTGAGTGGCACATTTTCATGCCTGAGCACCTGAATTTTTTTCACAGATGTCACCTAAGACAACAACGAAATCAGTATTATTTGAAACTCAAAGTTATGTTTATTCAAGGTACCCGCTTAATTAAAAGTGTTTTATAATATCAGTATCACTTAACAACGGTCCTGCTTAGCAACCAAAATGTTGGCTCAGAAACTCTGGCATTGAAACGTGCAAGTCTTAAAGCTGTCAAGTTACAAGACCCTCGCCCCCCTAACCCTTTAGGAAAAAAACCCCAGGTGTCTTCAAACCTGACAGCTTTAAGACTTGTGGACTTCAACTCCCAGAATTCCTCCTCCAGTCATGTTGGCTCAGAAACTCTGGCATTGAAGCATGCAAGTGTTAAAGCTGTCAAGTTACAAGATCCACCAGGTTCGGGTTGTGAAGAAGAGAGAAAAGAGCGCTGTTCCCTTGTTGTCTTCCGGGGGCCCTGGAGGGAGGGAGGGAGGGAGGGAGGGAGGGAGGGCTCCTAGGGAGAAGTTGCCCACAACCTGGCAATGGTAGTGCTCAAACGTCCTGGTTACCCCGGTTGTGTGAATGCAGCCACCGCGATGCCTTCCTCGCTAATTTTGCTTGCGAGGCTACTGATCGTTTCCATCTTCGCCCCATAGAGCTTTGGGGGAAGATCTGAAGGGGATCGCCGCGTGTTTGGGCAGCGACAGGCTCGGACCCCGCTCCCTTTCCGCCAAGGGCCCCAGCAAGACTCACGAGGGACTCGCGCCCTTTTCCCCTCGTGCTTCTCACCCCCACAGTCCCAAAGGACAAAGGACACGAAGGCGGTGCTCCTGGAGCAAAAGCGGCGCCGGGCAAAACGAGCATTTGCACCTGCAACGGATGGTACCTTCGCTCCGCCAATGATAGCGCCCAGTCTTCACCCTCGCCCCGCCCCTTCGACCCCTATCCCGCCCCCTCTGAGCTAAGCAGAAATTCTCCTCCAGCCCACAGATTGCAGTTTGTAAAACTGTAATAGGTTTTTTTCGCACAGTAATAAAAGGCGCAAGGAAGGGTGGAAGCTGGGAAGCCGCAGCTGTTTGTTTATCTTCAGAGCTGGAGGCAGGGAGAAAGACCCAAACATGCACCCTGGCTATCTCTCCTCCCACCTCCCCGCCCCGCAAGAGAGACATCAGCGCCGCCCCGAGGAACAGGAGGGGTTGCGGCCGGCACAAACTACCGTCAGTCGCTCCATGCTCTGCTCATCAAAACAAGTCTGGGGAGGTCCTTTGCGGGCGGCCAGTTCTAGCCGCCTGCAAAGGACTTCCCCACGTTTGCTTTGGTAGAAATCTCTGCGCGGGAGTTAGAAACTTCTGCGCGGGGATTTCTTGCCACGTGCGCGGCCGCGCAGGCGCGCACCTTAGAGGGAACAGTGCCCCACAGTCTGGGTCCTCATTTTACCCACCTGGGAAGGATGGAAGGATGAGTCAGCCTTGAGCGGGTGAGATTAGAACCACTGAACTGCAGATAACAGTCAGCTGAAGTGGCCTGCAGTACTGCACCCTAACCACTGCCCCACATCGGCTCTTATTGGACTGAGAGTGGCTGGTCCAAAGTCACTTGCATGTCTAAGGATAAACTAGAATTCTCAGGCTCCTGGTTTCTCACCACTAGCCCAGACAAACTTCAGATGAGTTTCACTCTGTTCTCCTCTGGGATTATAATCCATTCAGAAGGTACAGTTCTCTTCTGCTGAAATCCTGAAGTGACCCAGGCAACTGTTCTGACCCACCCCCTTGTTTGTTCAGAAACGACAGACAGACAGAACTTCAAAGGAAATATTTTATCAGTCCTGGCTTTTGCTGGCTGCGAGCCCAAAATAAACAACAGATAAATTCTCTGGCAAAAAGTTAAACAGCAAATGCAAAAACAAACTCTCACAGCAAACCAGGTGTATATAAAGTAAATCACTTATCCAAGTCCTTCTTCTCGATGATTGCAAACAAACAAGAGACTTGACTAGGACAGGCACAGAACGGAATTGAACGAACCAACGTTGACTTCTGCAACTAGGGCTTGGCACCATCAGTCTTTCAGGAGGAGATCCTTAACGAGCCCCAGCTGCTTGTTATCTTCTCCTGTGAGCATCCTGAAACCACTCACAGGAGGTTTCTGTGTCAGAGTCTGATAGCAGCTCCAAAGGCTCATACCGAGCCACAACAGGCAACTATCCTTGTTTCCTTACCTGTCTATAGCTTGAATCCTAAAAAAGAGAGTTGCTCAAGGGAACGGCCAAGAAATGAGAAATTGCAGCAGCTGGGGAGAGATTGAAACATTCAAAAGAGAAACTCCCACATGACGGTTATAGTTTAAAGGTCACATGACAAAAGTCCCATAATTTCTCCACTAGCAGGACTCCCTGGAATCAGGTGTAACAACTGTATATAAATGAATATCCCCCCCCAATCAGATGATACACGGCTAGCATATCCATAGTGCCCTTCCCCGAGTCCGGAATCAGCAGACTTCCTACTTCTGAAATCGGGTCTTTTAACATGTGCGACATTGACACTTATTGTATGAAACGATGTATATCACAAAACGTTATTCTTTCGTTTCATAGAGTTTATTATTCTTCAAACATAAAGGTTATAAATTTTAAACGACTGATAAAAAGTGCAGTACGTCTGTGGCAACTTGTTTTCAACTGGGGAAAAAAAAATCACTATAAATAGGCAGATAATGTCTGGGATTTCCACAGCCTAAATGTTGCTATAAATAGTAGTTGAAATTTTCCCACTTCATGCTTTTAGAAAGAACATTCTCCACTTCCTTTCATATAATACTCTTGGGAGTTACATGAGAGCAATATTACTAAAATCTATATTAGGCGAGTAACAAAAATGTACGGCTAAATTCATAGAGAATACGAGATTTAGGGCATTCAGTCGCACATTCAAACTCACTGCACATATTTACATTCTAACTCAATTACTTTGGTTATTTGGAATATAATTTCGCTGTCTAACTTCTTACTCTATTTATGAATTTCATAGCTAGAAAAACATGGAAATCTTTTTGAGACTGTTTGCAAGCAGAAAACTAATTGAAAATACTAAATGCTGTAAATTATAATCTTCCTGGGGAACTGATTGGAATTAAGCAAGAAATAAATTTCAGTTGCATCACCGAAATAATAATAGAATATTTATCCCTAACTTAATATATTTCTTTTATCTCCCCACCACCGCCACCATTTATTAAGGAAGCTTTCCTTGGTCTCATGTGTTCCAGATGTGCTGGAATTACAGTTCCCAGTAATTCCCAGGACAGCACTTATGCCATATTGGCTGAAGAATTCTGGGAATTGTAGACCTAATTGGAAACCTCTAGAGCCTGAAGAAGGCTGCTTTAGCTAGAATAATGTTTTATCCAAAATGCTTCATCCTTGACTTCCAAAGGTTTATTTGGTGAGGGAAAATTACATATACCTGTAGATCTAAGTAGACTTTTTAAGCTATTTTTTGCCGCAATTTTTGTCCCAGGTGCCAATAAAGTTAAACAGTTAATTTATTCCCCATTTCTCCTTTTGTCCTCCTTTCCAATTATCTATGACTTCTGTTCCCTGTTCAGATATCTGGTGACTCTACTTAAAGCAGAAATGAGGAGTTGCTTCCGGTCAGAAATAGCGAATTTATATCCTGCAGAAAATGGGAGACACTTGAGAGACCGCCTTCTGCCAATTACCTCCACGCGACCTATTAGATCTCATCGATTAGGCCTCCTCCGAGTTCCATCTGCCGGACAATGCCGACTGGCAACTACGCGGAGGAGAGCCTTCTCGGTGGTAGCTCCGCCCCTATGGAACGATCTCCGTGTGGAGATTCGTACCCTCACCACCCTCCAGACCTTCCGCACAGCCCTCAGAATCTGGCTATCCCGTCAGGCCTGGGGCTAAGACTGTAACCCGCCCGAATGGTATGAATGTTGCGTTTTTAATTATGTATTGTCTTATATGTTAAAAGTTTGTCTCCCCCTCCCCCTTGGGTTGTGAGCCGCCCTGAGTCCCCCCAGGGAAAAGGGCGGCATATAAATAAACTTCAAACTCAAACTCAAACTCTCCAAAGAAGGAATGGTCATTTCAGAAGTCTAGCATAAAGTAAACAATATAGCACATCTGGATTGCAAAAATCCAGATTCTTTGGTAGAAAAACATTATAGACCTGTGGACTTCAACTCCCAGAATTTCTGATTGGAGTTACACGGGTCGTAAAGGCCAATGGTTGCTCACCTCTGCATTACAGTATTTTGTTATGTCTTTTCTGATAGCCATCAATAATTTTGCAGCTCAGATTGCATAAGGCTACATAAAGAAACCCTATTTTCACCCGACCACCAAATGCCAATGTACAAATTATAGTGCAGAGAACAAGATTTACCCAGAATAGTACAGATGTTTTAGAGATTGGTTTAATTAAAGGTTTGTTTCTTTGCTATTTGCCAAGTAGATTTGTATCCTTCCATTCAGGTGCTAAGGGGTGTGTGTGTGTGTATGTGGCCTGCTGCCAATCACCTCCACTAGACCGATTAGATCCCACAGATTAGGCCTCCTCCGAATTCCATCCGCCGGCCAGTGTCGACTGGCGACTACCCGGAGGAGGACCTTCTCTGTGGCTGCTCCGACCCTCTGGAACGAACTCCCCGTGGAGATTCGAACCCTCACCACCCTCCAGGCCTTCCGCAAAGCCCTTAAAACCTGGCTATTCCGACAGGCCTGGGGCTAAAGAACCGTTGCCCCCGTCTCGAATGGTATGACAGTTGTGTGTTTTAAACCATGCATTGTTTTGTGTCGTTTTTAATTTTGTCTGTATCGCCCCTTCCCTGGTTTGAGTTGTGAGCCGCCCTGAGTCCCCTTCGGGGGGAAAAGGGCAGCATATAAATAAAATCAACAACATGTAGAGCTTAAATATTACCATCATCACATCAAAACCTATTTGATAGTAGACTGGTAAGTATTGCAAATCCTTTAGAACAGGTGCAACATGTGTGCAGTAAGGCACCCCATTCAATACTATACTATAAGTACCGTAGTCCTCCGTGTAGGAACATAATTGAATTCTGACATACAGTCATAAAACTTTGCAGTTAAGAAGTCACATTTTTCAGCATTTTTTTTTTTGCAGTAGTTAAGCAAACATTGTGGTAATTAATAAAAAAAAGATTAAATTGCAACTTGAATTATATGAATGGGATGGTGCTTGTTGGATACAAATCATTGTTATCATATTCCTGTTCCTTGGTTTTGTTCCTTTCCATGTATTGGCAATAAAAAGTATAAAATGCTCTCTACATCAATATGGTTTCTGATGTAGAGCTTCACAATTATAATCTAAACTGCACAGTTACAATATCCTGAATAGATTCTCCGTTTCATATTTTGTCCTTCCGAAGGTCAAAGCAATTGAAATTTTTACCTCGGGGCAAGAGGGAAGGGCCAATTTTATTCATTATATTAGTAGAGAATTGTTATATGGAGATTTAGCTTTAATTTCTTTATAGCTATGATGGCGAACTTATGGCATGTGTTTCGGAAATGGCACACAGAGCCATCTCTCCGGGCACACAAGCCGTCGCCTGTTGCTCTTCCAGGTCCCAGCGCACCAACCAGCTGGTCTTCATGGATGCAGAAGTGTTCTGATCCCCCCCTCTTCACACACCAAAGCACGCCGAGACAAAGATACTTCAAGGATTTATTAACACACAGACTAGCCCTTGGCAGCAATCCATCTTGCCAAGCTAGCCACGATAGCTTCTCCAGCTCTAGTAAATACGTTGATTCCTGCGACGAGCGTGTGGAAAGTCATTCCTTTTATAGTCTTGAGAGGAGCCTAATTACCACCAGCTGAGTGCAATTATCTCCTGTAACTGCGTAACTGTTCTTTACGTCTATTAGCCCTCCGTTGCCGGGCATCCAGGACCAACTCCCTTGTCTCCTCCCCACTGCTCCAATGCATGATGTCAGAATCACACTCCCTTGTCTCCTCCCTACTGGACCAAGACTCAGGCGCCTCCTGATGGCCAACCAGCCTCTCTGCGCCCTGCTCGGAGTCGGAACCCTGTCCAGGGTCCTCCACATCCTCCAGGGCCGACTCATAGGACCCCTTGCTGTCAGAATCTGGTGGCAGCTCCAATGGCTCCTGCTGGGCCACAACACAGAAGTGCTGGAAATAGGAAGAGCACCTCTTTCGGTTTCCGGTGTGCATATACGCATTGGCCACCTGGTCTTCCGGTTTCTGGAGTGCCTGTGCCAGACGATAATCTTCCCAATGCACATGCATGCCCACCAGCTAATCTTCATGCTTGCATACATGCCAAAAACTGGAAAGCCAGGTGGCTGGTTGTGCACACGCACTCCCATTTCAGTACTCGGTGCCAAAAAGGTTCGCCGACACTGCTTTATAGCTAATTTCATTCCCCCAAATCTACTGTTACATGTATATTACCAGGTTTGACTGATGGTCTCTGTTCTGACCCCCTCGTCCCACACCAAAGCACTCTGAGCCAAAGATACTTTACAGAATTTATTAACAGACAGACAGGTCCTTGGCAGCAAACCAGCACAGATAAGCCCTGGCAGCAATCCAGCCTGCCAAGCTCACAATTCTGTTCTCCAACATTAGTTAATGTATTGACTTCTGCAAAAGGGTCGTGTGCACAAGCAGTCCTTTTATAGTCTTGAGAGGAGCCCAATTACCACCAGCTGAGTGCAATTACCTCCTGTAACTGTGCAACTGTTCTTTACGCCTAATAGCTCTCCGGTGCCGGGCATTCAGGAACAACTCCCTTGGCTCCTCCCCACTGCTGACGTCCGGATCACGTTCCCTTGTCGCCTCCCCACTGGTCCGAAGCCCAGGCGCCTCCTGGTGGCCAACCAGCCTCTCTGCGCCCTGCTCAGAGTCGGAACCCTGTCCAGGGTTTTCCACCTCCTCCAAAGCCGACTCATAGGGCCCCTCGCTGTTGGGAGTCTGGTGGCAGCTCCAATGGCTCCTTCTGGGCCACAACAGTCTCCTTGTATTTTAAAGAACTGTTTGTGCCTCAGTGTTCAGCTGAAAGTGATTTGAAATCACTTTCAACCGAACATTGAGGCACAAATAGTTTTTCAGAATAAAAGGAGACCCGATGAATTTAAAATAAAAGCAAACATTACTGGTTACAATGTGTATCTATTTGCTTTTTCACATACTTGTGCACATCCACACTTAGTGTACAAAGACAACTTGGAGGTTGTGGGCTTCAGGGTCCTTTTTATCCCCCTAAGTTATCCCCCTGTTCTGGTTGGTGAGACTTGGGGAAGGGTTTTTCAGGCTCAGCTTCTTTTATCTGATTCAGGTGAGAGGTTTTTTTCTCTTCGTTTCCTAAAAGAATTGATTCCTTCTTAGCTACTTTCTCTGAGGGAACTTGATCAGTTTTTGTCCGTCCTGCTTACATGTACGCTTCATGGCAGTTTAGGACTATCAGATGAAACAGAATTTCAATTGCAGATCCTGCATATTTTGGAGGATGAGAATTTACATAAGACAGCCGCAGTAAGGCAATTAAAGCCGCACCCACGTCTTACATCTTAAAAAGGAAATCAATACGCTTTCAAATATATAGCTGTTGTGTCACTCACGGTCCACTTGGTTCTGGAAATTTCAGCTTGTGTAGATGCCACACTGTTTCTTATAGCAGATGGGGATCACTGTGGGGACGATCACAGCTTGAACAATTTATACAACTGGCTTTTTAGCAGCGTCGAAGCCAAAATGTTCAAGGGAAAAATGTAACTGGCATTTCCTGAGATTCTTCTTCCACGGATAGTTTATTATTCATCACATTTTTATATCCTGTCTTTCCTTTCCACCAAGGACCGTTAGCGATGTAGTTGACATTTTCTCAGCATTAGCCTCATAACCTCGTAACATGGATTAGGTTGAAAGATACTAATCCTCCCCCCCCCCCCCATCATTTGTCAGCTTCGCCTGGTACACCAGTTGCGACCCTACCTGAACCGGGAGGCCCTCACAACAGTCACTTGTGCCCTTGTGACCTCTAGGCTGGAATATTGCAATGTGCTCTACATGGGGCTGCCCTTGAAGAGCATTCAGCGACTCCAGCTAGTCCAGAATGCGGCCGCGCGAGCGATTGTGGGTGCACCTCGGTTCACCCACGTAACACCTATCCTCCGCGAGCTGCACTGGCTACCTGTTGATCTCCGGGTGCGCTTCAAAGTGCTACTTATCACCTATAAAGCCCTTCATGGTAGTGGGCCTGGGTACTTGAGAGACCGCCTACTGCCAATTACCTCCACTAGACCGATTCGATCACACCGATTAGGCCTCCTCCGAATTCCATCTTCTAGCCAGTGCAAACTGGCAACTACCCGGAGGAGGGCCTTCTCGGTGGCTGCTCCGTCCCTTTGGAACGAACTCCCCGTGGAGATTCGGACCCTCACCACCCTCCAGTCCTTCCGCGCCGCTGTAAAGATCTGGCTGTCCCGGCTGGCCTGGGGTTAAGATTGTAGCCCCACTCGAATTGTACGATTGTTGTGTTCTTTTTAACATACTGTATTGTCTATTGTTTGTCTTTTCCCCCTCCCTTTTTGAATTGTGAGCTGCCCTGAGTCCCCTCAGGGAAAAGGGCGGCATACAAATAAAGGCAAAACCAAAACCAAACCAAACCCCAAATATTAGCTCATCTAGCCTACGTTTTATTTTATTTTTTTCCCCTCAATGCCAATGGGCTCTCTTACTCTTTCATTTTGCTGCACTTGAGCCATGGTTAGCTCAGAATGCCAGGGCTAGGAATTCCCATTGCTAAGGAAGTTGGTTGTTAGGTAAGTCAAGTCCAATTTTATAGCAGTAGCAATAGCAGTTCGACTTATATACCGCTTCATAGGGCTTTCAGCCCTCTCTAAGCGGTTTACAGAGTCAGCATATCGCCCCCCAACAACAATCCGGGTCCTCATTTTACCCACCTCGGAAGGATGGAAGGCTGAGTCAACCTTGAGCCGGTGAGATTTGAACCGCCGAACTGCAGATAACAGTCAGCTGAAGTGGCCTGCAGTACTGCACCCTAACCACTGCGCCACCTCGGCTAATGATGATGGTTGTTTTTATTTATTTTTTTGCCATGGTTGTTAAGCAAATTCATTAAGTGAATTAGACTTTCCCCATTCACTGCGTGTCCCAAGCTGGCTGGGAAGGTTGCAGATGATGTCACCTCAAGGCTGGATTATTGCAACGCGCTCTACATGGGGCTACCCTTGAAAAGCGTTCGGAGACTTCAGTTAGTCCAGAATGCGGCCGCGCGAGCGATATCGGGTGTACCGAGGTACACCCATGTTACACCTGTCCTCCACGAGCTGCACTGGCTACCAATTGATCTCCGGACGCAATTCAAGGTGTTGGTCATTACCTTTAAAGCCCTACATGGCTTAGGACCAGCGTACTTGCAAGACCGCCTACTGCCACATACCTCCCAACAGCCGATAAGATCCCACAGGGTGAGCCTCCTTCGGATGCCGTCAGCCGGTCAGTGCCGGCTGGCAGGTCCCCGGAGGAGAGCCTTCTCTGTGGCTGCTCCGACCATTTGGAACCAGCTACCCCCAGAGGTCCAGACCTTGCCCACTCTCATGGCCTTCAGGAAGGCTGTTAAAACCTGGCTGTTCCGGCAGGCCTGGGGCTGTTGACCTTATTAAAGGTCCAGCCCCGACTAGAACGAATGCGTGTTGCAAATTTTAAATTATTTTTTATTTTTTCATTTTCTCTTTTCTTTCATTTTGTAAGCCGCCCAGAGTCCTGCGGGATTGGGCGGCCTATAAATTTAATAAACAAATAAATATAAAATAAATAATCACTTAACCCTGGGATGCAGCAACTGTCCTAAATATACGCCAGCTGCCAAGCGTCTGAATTTTAATCATATGACCGTGGGGATGCTATGACGGTCATAAGTGTGAGGAACAGTGATTAAGTCCCATTTTTTTCCTGCAACTCTTGTAACTTGGGACAGCCACTAAACGAAGAAGCTGAGGACAAGCTGTACATCATAGTGAAATCCCTCTCACTGTTGTTCTTTAGCTTCTTTTATTTTATTTTATTTATTTGGTTTATCAAACATGTACAAGATAACGGGTATAAGTATAAAACATGGACATGAACAAAGGAATTAAGTACAAATAAATGAGGACAGGGACTGTAGGCATACTGGTGCACCGTCACGCCCCCTTCACGGACCTCTTAGGAATGGGGTGAGGTCCATGGTAGACAGTTGAAGCTGTGAGGGTTAGAGCAGGGGTCTCCAACCTTGACAACTTTATGACTTGTGCACTTCAACTCCCAGAATTCCTCAGCTAGCATGCGCTGGCTGAGGAATTCTGGGAGTTGAAGTGCACAAGTGATGAAAGAAATGTCCTTCTGGGTTTAGCTCCAAGTGTGGAAGAAGACACTGGAGACATGGAGGCTGCTTGGAAAGATGGTTTATTGGTGGACAGGGCCACGTGGCTTGAGCCCTGAGCAGAAAAGGTGACCACATGCTTCAATGTTGGTGGAGAAGAACAGAAGGGCTGAGTGGGGGGCTTGCTAGGCTTTTTATAACCTGTTCAGTCCCACCTTTCTGTTT
The DNA here is from genome assembly GCF_009769535.1 of Thamnophis elegans. NCBI lineage: Eukaryota > Metazoa > Chordata > Lepidosauria > Squamata > Natricidae > Thamnophis > Thamnophis elegans. The sequence goes on from NC_045544.1 coordinate 4,373,913, forward strand.
CCTGTTCCTGTGTAAGAAATGTATTCTGATTGGTTGTCAGACTCCCATGGGGCTATGCAGGGGCAACTCTCCAGGCTGTGTTTTGAATCCAGGTTTGGTTGAGTTCTCAGATGCCGTGTGGTCAGTTGGGGCCAATATTATCATGCTTTCCTGTAGCTGAAGTGGAGATGCCTTTATTATGTAAAGTGGACTAGCTTGGCCTTCTTTAATGGCTGATTGACAAAGTGGGGGTGAGCAGGAAGCTACAGGCAGCTATTCTGTCTTTTAAAACATGATTCTTTCTTTTCACATCCAGAGAAATATTCTGCCTTTTCAATATTTCCTAGGATATTTCATTTCTCTGGGAGAGGGCTGGGTGATAATTTCCTACACAAGTCATAAAGTTGCCAAGGTTAGAGACCCCTGGGTTAGAGGCTGTAGAAAGGGAGTCAGATAGTGCGTTCCAGGTGTTGACCACTCTGTTGCTGAAGTATTTTCTGCAATCGGGTTTGGAGCAGTTTACATTAAGTTTGTATCGATTGTTTGCCAATGCAGCCCTATATAATAATAAACAATATACAGTATAATAAATATACGTTTATTATATAATAATAAGCAATAGTCCCTATATAATAATAAACAATATACAGTATAATAAATATGTTTATTATATAATAATAAGCAATAGTCCCTATATAATAATAAACAGTATACAGTATAATAAATATACGTTTATTATATAATAATAAGCAATAGTCCCTATATAATAATAAACAATATACAGTATAATAAATATACATTTATTATATAATAATAAGCAATAGCCCCTATATAATAATAAACAATATACAGTATAATAAGTATACGTTTATTATATAATAATAAGCAATAGTCCCTATATAATAATAAACAATATACAGTATAATAAATATACATTTATTATATAATAATAAGCAATGGTCCCTATATAATAATAAACAATATACAGTATAATAAATATACATTTATTATATAATAATAAGCAATAGTCCCTATATAATAATAAACAGTATACAGTATAATAAATATACATTTATTATATAATAATAAGCAATAGTCCCTATATAATAATAAACAATATACAGTATAATAAATATACATTTATTATATAATAATAAGCAATGGTCCCTATATAATAATAAACAATATACAGTATAATAAATATACATTTATTATATAATAATAAGCAATGGTCCCTATATAATAATAAACAATATACAGTATAATAAATATACATTTATTATATAATAATAAGCAATAGTCCCTATATAATAATAAACAATATACAGTATAATAAATATATGTTTATTATATAATAATAAGCAATAGTCCAATCTATTGTTTACCAATCCCTCCTCCTGCTTTGCTCTACTCTAAAAGTCCACTTTACTCTCTCCTTTGACCTAACTTTAGCGGCTACTCCGGGAGCCGCAACAGGGAACTCCGAGCCGCGCATCTCCGCACTTGGCGCCTGTCGAAGACCGAGGCGCAGCGCCGCCGTTCAGCCAGCCAGCCGGCCGGCCGGAGCCCCTCCGTCCCGGCCCCGCCGTCTATTCGCACCTTTGCAAAACCTACAAGCCATCCCTGCGGGAGAGGAGTAAAGGCAAAGGCGGAGGAAGCGGCTCCTCGGCGGCTCCCGACGCCCGAAGCGGAGCTGGGTTTGCAGCCGACGCCGGGCGTGGGAAAAGGTGAGCGGTGGGGGGGGGGGGGGCAGCGGCAAGTGTTGCCCGAGGGGTCCGCCTCCCCACCCGCCCCTGCTGCCTCCACCTCGGCTGCGGAGGTCCCCCTCCTCTCCCTGGGCAGCAGCCGGAGCCGCCGGTGGTGCGAAGGACCCTTAAGGGAGCCGCAGAAGCCGAAGCGCGCCCCGCGGAGCAGGAGGAGGAGGAGAAGATGCTGCTGTCGGCGCTGCTCCACGTTTACTCGCTGCGCTACGTGCTGCCCGCCGCCGTCATGCTGGGCACCGCGCCCACCTACATCCTGGCCTGGGGGGCCTGGCGGCTGCTCTCGGCCCTGCTGCCCGCCCGCTTCTACCCCCGGGTGGACGACCGGCTCTACACCCTCTACCAGAGCATGGTGCTCTTCTTCTTCGAGAACTACACCGGCGTGCAGGTGAGCAGGGAGGGCGGCTTGCACGGGCTGCGCTGGGGCTGGGAGACTCAAAGAGGGCAAATGGGGATAGACGCCCTTGCAGGCTTCCCAGACCCCCCCAGCAATGGAGCCCCCCAGGAGAAGGCTTTGAGTGGGGGGGGTCTAGTTGAAGGTCTGTAGGGAGAGGCAGAGTCCCCCTACCTTGCTCAGTTCAAAGTCAGCAGCATTGCAAATATTGGCAGGAGGAAGAGAGCCAGCATTGGCCTCCCTGGTCCAGGGTCCTCTCCTCCACCAAGGATAGCCATAACACTTAGCAACAACACTTATATGCCACTTTATAATCAGGGGTGGGTTCCCGCCAGTTCTAAACTCTTCTATAGAAGAGGTTCCACAAATCTACGGTGCTGTTTAGAACCGTTCCAGCTCCATCCCCCTCCCCCGGCCGTCCACACATCAAGATGAAGAGCGAGAGGAGGAATTCTGGGAGTTGAAGTCCACAAGTCTTAAAGCTGTCAAGTTTGAACTCCCCTGGGTTTTTTTTTTCTAAAGGGTTAGGGGTGCAAGGGTCTTATAACTTGACAGCTTTAAGACTTGCACACTTCAATGCCAGAGTCCCTGAGCCAATGTGATTGGAAGAGGAATTCTGGGAGTTGAAGTCCACAAGTCTTAAAGCTGTCAAGTTTGAACTCCCCTGGGGTTTTTTTCCTAAAGGGTTAGGGGTGCGAGGGTCTTGTAACTTGACAGCTTTAAGACTTGCGTGCTCCAATGCCAGAGTTCCTGGGCCAACATGACTGGAGGAGGAATTCTGGGAGTTGAAGTCCACAAGTCTTAAAGCTGTCTAGTTTGAACACCCCTGGGGGTATTTTTTCCAAAAGGTTAGGGGTGCAAGGGTCTTGTAATTTGACAGCTTTAAGACTTGCGTGCTTGAAATGCCAGAGTTTCTGAGCCAACATTTTGGTTGCTAAACAAGAGCATTGTTAAGTGAGTTTCACCACATTTTACAAGTTGGCCACACCCACCCAGTCACATGGCTGGCAAGCCACTCCCACAAAACAGGCCACACCCACAGAAGAGGTTCTAAAAAATTTTGAAACCCACCACTGTTTATAGTGCTTTACAGCCCTCTCTAAGCTCTTTACAGAACCAGTATATTGCCCCCAACAATCTGGGTCCTCATTTTACCCACCTCGGAAGGATGGAAGGCCGAGTCAACCTTGAGAGTGAAGTATTGTATCTCATAGGTTGTATTTTATCCATACTCGTTTGGAATAGATCAGCTGTGAATTCTTAGAGGGGTATAATAGCTTTGCATAAATACAGATAGTCCTCGGCTCACGACCACAATTGAGCCCAACATTTCTGTTGTTAAGTGAGTTTGGCCCCATTTTACGACCTTTCTTGCCACAGTTGTTAACTGAATCACCCCAGTTAAGTTAGTAACATGTTTGTTAAGTGAATTTGGCTTTGAATATCAAAGTTATAGGGTAATGCCATAACCCAGCTTTAAGAATTGAAATATATAGGCAGATGTGTTAACCATTGAGCTACACAGCTCGACTCCTTATCAGCCAACGGGGTGTTTTTGTGAGGTCTGCAGAGTGCAAAAACTTTTTTTTTAATTATTTGCCTCTTCAAAATCTTGGTGCGTCTTATACTCCGGTGGGTCTTATACTCCGAAAAATACGGTATATACTTTCGGGCTATATAAAGAAGAAACAAAAGTTAACGCTTGATTTTAAATTTATTTCTATACAATTAAGATAACAAAGTTATTTTTTCTCCTTTCCTAGGTAATTCTGTATGGTGATTTGCCTAAAAGTAAGGAGAATGTGGTATATATATCAAATCATCAAGTAAAGGTTTGAACATTGCTGGTTTCTCTATAAGGCATTTTATGTAACATTAATAATTATAATGCTGCCTGATAAGCTACATAGCATGGGAGGATCTAATAAAATAATAATATAGGATCCAGACTGGGTCTGATTTAGAAGGTAAACTGCATTGCATTCATTATAGCCAGGCAAATTTGTATCATCAGCTTAAATAACACTAAACCAAAAACATTTTAGGATTCCCGTGTAAGATATCTATCAGTGTTAACATCTATTTCATTAATGTCAATAAAACAAAATAGAGATATCTTACAGAAGAATGAAACCAAAACAGTTGAACACATGCTGGATATGTTAAATATGGCAATATAATTGATTATTTATAACACAATTTTGCTTGACGCTTCTGAAAACGTCAATTGGTGATGCGCAAGGGAACATCTCATTTTGAAATTCTTGTAAACATTTTGACAAGAATTAAAGGGTACATTCCACATTTGTGCCTCCTAATTTTATCCATCGCTTGCTTCCATCATTAAACCAAGATCCATGCTAAAATAGCAGTGCCAATACAGATTTAAGTTTCGCTATAACGTACTTGTTAATCCCAAATATTAACAGCGGTCAAATGTAGAAAAATAGTTGAAAACCCAGCTTTGCTTTTCAGTCGAATATGCTCCCAGTTTGTTTAATGGTATATAATTTAGTAGCAATATTAATAAGGATAAATAATCTGTAATTTTAGGGGGTTGTGATCCCCCTTCTTGGGAAGATTCAAATGATTATTCCCATATTAGATCTCTTATCACTATAAACAACCATTTTTCATCCTGCATGAATTGTTTACTTACATATATTCTTACTTTTTTTTCAACATAAACTTGATGGCAGATTTCATTCCAGTAAACTATGAAAGTTCCATTAGATAGAGTGATTGAAATTTATAAACATACATGTAGCAGGCTACAATTGCAGTGGTTAAAATAATGAAACCCCTTTTATGTGGAGATAATCTAGCAATGTTCTTCTATTTTAATGCACTATTGTAATTCTGTTAAATGCAACATGGCTGTTTATTTGTTTGTTTATTGTGTGTACACACACAATTTTAAGCTATTGACTCGATTAATCATTATAAATAGGGCTTCCCTTGTCCTAAAGAGTAGGACTCTATTTTAATATTCACAATAGGTCTATTTCTATAGTCTTCCTTCCTTCCTTCCTTCCTTCCTTCCTCCCTCCCTCCCTCCCTCCCTCCCTCCCCTTTCCCAACAATTCTAGGAATAGAATAAAAAATAAAGATTTAAAAAAATTAATAACTATAACTATCCTATAACTCTCTGTCATTCATTTTCAAAATCCTGTAGTTTTTAACTCTGCATTCTTTTGGCCAATAAGTGAAGTCACAGTATCCCTCTTGCTCCTGTGGAGCTTCAATAGAATTAGCTGCTGCATGGAAGATTTCTTGTCTTTTTCCCAGAAGGGGAAACTGGTAGAGAACATCAAATGTTGCTGTTTGATCACATCAAAAGTTCTATATAACCCAACATCCTCTTTCATACTTTGACTGACAGCCGATAGTCCACTTGCTGCTGATTGTTACCAGCTTAATATCCTACATGCCTCAAAATGGTAGAGGTCATGTGTACTATAAAATACATGGAAGTGTTGATTTCATGCATGATATTATCCGCATTATTCTTTTTCTTCTTTTCTCTTATATCTGTAGCTACAAAGGAATTTGATGGTGTGTAACGTTCCCGTGGTTCGCCCATGAGGCCAATGGGGAGAAAAGACAGGAGACAACCTTTCTCAGGATGGAGCGACCCAGATTGGGGGTCTGAGAGCCCCTTTTATTGAGATAGGACAAAGGCAGGAGGAGCAATAGCATGTGAGTAAAGACAGCCTGTAAAAGTACAATTTCTAATCTACTGCTCAGTCTATATATGGTCAAATCCTGGACGTCAATGGTAGGGCACATCTCAGAATGTTATGTTATGTACTATCAGGATGTTATGGCGTTTTAGGAGTTTGTTTTCTCTTGTGTGGTTCAGCGTGGCTCTGCATGCCCTAGTATGAACTAGGGCATGGGGGACACACACCTACACAAGGAACTATATTACAACAATGGTGCAGCATTTTTTCCTTATCTATTTAATTTTTCTGAATATTAATCTTCTAAACAATCCATTAATACAGTACATGATGACACAAAACTGTTTTTTATTTCTTTAAAACCATGTTGTGCAGATTTTTTTAAAAAGATATTTTTATGCAAGTGGAATAACTCAGTGACTGCATTAATAACTCAATGCTGGAAATCATGCTTGCTGGTATTTAAGAAATAATACCGTACTGGCTTATGAGAAATCTACAATGCCAAGTAATATGTATATTTTACTCTCATTTTTATGCCCGAACCCTGTGCCAGATCTGCATAAACACGAAAACACTTCCTCTTCTTCCTGTTGATGCTGTGGTAGTGATGTCACTCGCACTCAAGTAAAATTTCCCTGTGACAGTTGATTACAGAATTGTGATGGAATGTATATTTCCTACCTCCAATAAACATCCTGTTGTGGAATGTGTGCGTGTTCTGAATATGCAAAAACAGAATGTTAGTTCAAGGAAAGAACGCTAGTAAACACATCTGAAGCTTTGGTTTTGATCCACAAAACAGGTCCCTAAATCATTGGCAGAGGAATAAGTTAACGTTTAAAAATTAATAACAGATCTTTAAAAAAGATTCTTTGACAACAGTTTCATATTGCTTCAAAAAAATTCTTCTGTACAGAGTACAGTAGATGAAGTGATGGCATATATGTATCAAATATAGGGTTGGTTTTTTTTTAAAGAGCCGAGGTGGCGCAGTGGTTAGAGTGCAGCACTGCAGGCTACTTCAGCTGACTGCTATCTGCAGGTCGGCGGTTCAAATCTCACCGGCTCAAGGTTGACTCAGCCTTCCATCCTTCCGAGGTGGGTAAAATGAGGACCCGGATTGTTGTTGGGGGCAATATGCTGACTCTGTAAACCGCTTAGAGAGGGCTGAAAGCCCTATGAAGCGGTATATAAGTCTAACTGCTATTGCTATTCTCTGAAGAAAAAATCAGAGCATAAGGGAAACAGTACACTTCAGTGATGGTATTCTGCCGGTTCACCTTGGTCCGGACGAACCGGTAGCAGTGGCGGGAGGCTCCTCCACCCACCTGCCCCAGCATCATTGATCTCTGTGCATGCGCAGAAGCACACTCCCAGTTCCAAATTGGTAGCGAAGATAAGAGGAAACAATTACTGATACATTTGATTAGAAAATTGCTGTTCTAGACAAAAAAAAATGAAATTACGTGACCACAAAATGCTTCAGCAGGTGTCAAACACCCCAATTGCAATCATGTGATATGAGACGGCACTGTGACGGTGGTCATATGTCACTTTTTCAGAGGCCGCTGTTACTTTGAATCGTTGCGAATCATAAATTGAGGACTGCCTGTAGTCCCTTCAAAAGAAATGCATTCCTCTCTAATGCCTCTTTTTTCTTTTAAGAGAGCTGTGCAGTGTTTCGGATTACCAGTTCCAGACACAAAAATCAGATTAAACAACCTGGCGACAGTTTGAGTCATTTGGGGTTTTTAAAAAATTATTATATTCATGCTTTCGTGGCTGAAAAAGTGAGAGTGGGATGGATAGGAATTCTATGAGCTGAAGACTATATAACTCTGGAATTTCCCTGTTTTACTGATAGCTGGAACGAGACAGGCTTATAGGATTCAACCAAAGTAATAATTGACAGCCTTCTTTTGTTTTTTTGCAAGAGAGGTGGGAAAATGACACGATGACATTCACATTTCTCATTTGTTTCGGAATTTTATTATTGACCAGCAGATACAGCTTTGCTTATTCTTGATATTTGATGTATACGTTTATGGGGCAGCTAATCTCTTCCAAAATGAGGTGCTTTCCACAATGAAGGCAATTTAGTCTAACTGCCATTCAAAAAGTTTGGCTGATACACAGAATAATGTTCCAGTTGTGCTTTGTTTTTGGGAAGGCAGAATGAGCAGAGAAGATTGTGGAGACATTGCTTTAGAAAGCTGCTTCCAAGAAGTGCTTCGGTTAAAGGCTGGTTGAAGCTTCACCCTAATAGCTTTCTGTTGTGGCCTAGCAGGAGCCGTTGGAGCTGCCACCAGACTCCGACAGTGAGGGGCCCTATGAGTCGGCTCTGGAGGATGTGGAGGACCCTGGACAGGGTTCTGACTCCGAGCAGGGCGCAGAGAGGCTGCTTGGCCACCAGGAGGCGCCTGAGCCTTGGACCAGTGGGGAGGAGACAAGGGAGTGTGATCCTGATGTCATGCATTGGAGCAGTGGGGAGGAGACAAGGGAGTTGGTCCTGGATGCCCAGCAATGCCGGACAGATCGACGTAGAGAGCAGCTATGCAGTTACCAAAGATAATTGGACCCGGGTGATTGTAATTAGGGTCCTCTCAAGATAGTATTTAAAGAGAGACTGGGAGGAGCCTGGTTTTGCAGGATTCAACGTCATTCCTAACGCTGGAGAAGCTGTTATCTGTCGAAGTCTGAGTTGCTGCCAAGGTTCTTATCTGTTTGTTATGCTTGGCTTTCAGCCACCGAGGTTTTGGTTTCTTGCTAATAAAGTGCTGTGACATTCCAGTTAAGCTTGTCTCGGCATTCGTTACTGGACAGAGGAGTGGGTCAGAACAGCTTTCTATAACACTAATAAAGCTGGCATGAGATGTTTGGCTTCCTTAGCAACATAATGATAGCAATAGCACTTAGAGTTATATACCACTTTACAATGCTTTACAGCCCTCTCTAAGCGGTTTACAGAGTCAGCATATTGCTCCCAACAATCTGGGTCCTCATTTTACCCACCTCGGGAGAATGGGAGGCTGAATCAACCTTGAGCCTGGTTTGGACTGAGATTTGAACTGCCGAACTGCAGCTAGCAGTCAGCTGAAATAGCCTGAAGTACAGCGCACTAACCACTGCGCCACCTCAGTTCATGATAGAATGTGACTGGTCAAAACATCTGAGGGACTGTCATAAAAAAAAACAACAATCCAAAATAAGAAATAAAGTCTTTTTGACCCCCAGCTACTCCTGGTGATAAAAAAAATTATGTTAACTCTTTGTATCCTAATACATCAATCTTTGCATTAGCTCTTATGCAAAGCAGTATTCATGAAATCCGTATTGTATACAATATTTTAAATGAAAACGGTGTTCCTAAAACTCAACAGCTTCTCTCTTTATTCTTCTTGGAGAAACCCTTCCAAAATATTTATTAGAGCATTAAAAAATGCTTTAGTGTATATAATCCACAACAAACTTTTTATTTACTTGGACTGAATCTATTATTAAATGGACTTATATAACAGGACCAGTGGTGGGATTCAGCCGGTTCGCACCTATTCGGGAGAACCGGTTGGTAACTTTCTAAGTAGTTGGGAGAACCTGTTGTTGGAAGAAATCTCCTTTCATTTTTTTCCCACTTTACAGGGCTAATCCTGTAAGGAAGGCAGGGAGGAAACATTCTGGTGTTGTTTCTAGCCTAATCTTTATTGCCCTGCTTACAGAAACTGCCTCTCCCGTTAACCCTTATTACATTGTAACAGCTAAGGCAGAGCGCCCATTGAACTGAGTGACATTGAGTTGGCCACACCCACCCAGTCACAAGACCACCGAGCCCCACCTACCCAGATAGTCATTAGGGCAGAGAACCGGTTGTTAAATTAGTTTAGTTTAGTTTCCTTTATTTGTATGCCGCCCTTTTCCCTGGGGGGACTCAGGGCGGCTCACAATTCAAAAAGGGGCGGGGGAGACAAACAGTAGACAATACAACATGTTAAAAAAAAAGAGCACAACAGTCACACAGTTCGGGTGGGGCTACAATCTTAACCCCAGGCCATCCGGGACAGCCAGATCTTTAAAGCGGCGCGGAAGGACTGGAGGGTGGTGAGGGTCCGAATCTCCACGGGGAGTTCGTTCCAAAGGGTTGGAGCAGCAGTGAACCCGTCCACTGAACAGGACTTTAACTTTCTCGATCTCACCCTCATAAATTTTGCCATGAGACAACATAGGGCATGATTTGAAAAATGGCGCCCTGCAGGAATAAGGCGTGTACATTCCTTGTCATTTCCATTGTTAGCGAGTGAACATTGATTTTAATAGTTTGCTGAAACATACATAAGTGATCTAAGAGGTGCAGTTACTCCTCGACTTACAACAGTTTCGTGACCGTTCAAAGTTACGACGGCATTGAAAAAAGTAACTTATGACCATTTTACACCTGACCATTGCAGCATCCTCTGGTCAGGTGATTTACATTCAGATGCTTGATAATTGACTCAAATTTACGACGGTTGCTGTGTCCGTTTGTGAGCTTCACACAAGCAAAACCAATGGAGAAGCCAGATTCACTTAACAACTGAGTTATTAATTCAACAACCGCACTGATCAACTTAACAAATGTGGCAAGAATAGTAATAAATTGGGGCAAAACTCCCTTAACAAATTTCTCACTTAACAACATAAAATTTGGGCTCACTTGTGTTTGCACGTTGAGGACTTCCCTGTGCTTTGTATTCCAAAGAGAAACTCTTTGACTTAGATAAATTTTCCTTGACGTATCCACACAGAGTCAACTGTCTTTGGGTTAAAATGCGCGCTTTTTTCTCTCTTCTTCTTTTTAAATAGAAAAATATTGTAAAATAAAAACAAACCTTTATGTTCCTGTTGTTGCAAAGCCAAATTTAAGAGCACAGAAAGCTGCTTTACAGCATGTAAAATGCTGCTACGTTATTATTTTTGTATTCTGCTTTATTCATCGTTAAGAATTATAAATGTAATCAACTTGTTTATATAGTAGCACAGTGGAATGTACGTGAAATGAAGTGCCAGATTTAATGAAAAGCAATAGCAATAGCAATAGCAGTTAGACTTATATACCGCTTCATAGGGCTTTCAGCCCTCTCTAAGCAGTTTACAGAGTCAGCATATTGCCCCCAACAACAATCCGGGTCCTCATTTCACCCACCTCGGAAGGATGGAAGGCTGAGTCAACCTTTGAGCCGGTGAGATTTGAACCACCGAACTGCAGATAGCAGTCAGCTGAAGTGGCCTGCAGTGCTGCATTTAACCACTGCGCCACCTTGGGAACAAGATGAAAATCAAGATGAAAGCAAAAAGTCCAGTAAGCTTCTTTATTTCTTCTTTATACAGTATATATGTTCTCTCCCCCCCCTCCCCATTGTATTTGTGTGTGTGTATGCTTATATTTGTGATATCAGGTTCCACAAACGCAAACTTCAAGAGTCAATTCCCCTTTCAGAATCAAATGCTGCTTTATACTTTTCTTCCACGAAGTCAGGCAGGTATTGTAAGCAGTTCTTTTGGTTTAGTTGCTGGAAGGATAAATAGCAGTTAGACTTATATACCGCTTCATAGGGCTTTCAGCCCTCTCTAAGCGGTTTACAGAGTCAGCATATCGCCCCCACAATCTGGGTCCTCATTTTACCCACCTCGGAAGGATGGAAGGCTGAGTCAACCCTGAGCCGGTGAGATTTGAACCGCTGAACTGCTGAACTAGCAGTCAGCTGAAGTGGCCTGCAGTACTGCACTCTACCCACTGCACCACCTTGGCTCAACATTTGTTCTTTTCCAGGAAAAGTCCTGATATTCAGATGCACACCTGTGTTTGTATAGAAAAATTAGGCTAACACCTCTTAACCGAAATTAAGCAAAATTTATTTAGAGAGAAAGTCTAAATTTAGTTTAAACTAGAGTATACAACTAGCAAATGTTACAGGAGATGGACGATTGGCCTGATATAATAAACTGGGTTTTGCTTTTAGTACAGCAATCCTGGCTGAGCTCCATGTCCTTTCACAAATTATATTTGCGAGAACTGATAGGAGCACAAAGTGATTGTGTTACGATGCAGGGCTGGGAGAAAAAAGGAGATGTTTTTGACTGGAGCAACCTCATTGAAGCCGTGGCACGACAAAACCACGCTCGTCAAAATAGCGGTGATAAAATCGCGTCGCTAAAGCCGCAACATCATCACCGCGCGTCATCACCACCGCGACAACAGCGCGACAACAGAAGGGCGCTTTAAAACGGTGCCGCGGCAGAAAGCCGATTTCAATTAAGGTAAGGGTTAGGATTAGGTTTAGGGGTTTGTTTTAGGGTTAGGTTTAGGGTTAGGTTTAGGGTTAGGTTTAGGGTTAAGTTTAGGGTTAGGTTTAGGGTTAGGTTTAGGGTTAGGTTTAGGGTTAAGTTTAGGGTTAGGTTCAGGGTTAGGTTTAGGGTTAGGTTTAGGGTTAGGTTTAGGGTTAAGTTTAGGGTTAGGTTCAGGGTTAGGTTTAGGGTTAGGTTTAGGGTTAAGTTCAGGGTTAGGTTCAGGGTTAGGTTTAGAGTTAGGTTTAGGGTTAGGTTTAGGGTTAGGTTTAGGGTTAGGTTTAGGGTTAAGTTCAGGGTTAGGTTCAGGGTTAGGTTTAGAGTTAGAGTTAAGTTTAGGGTTAGGTTTAGGGTTAGGTTTAGGGTTAGGTTTAGGGTTAAGTTTAGGGTTAGGTTCAGGGTTAGGTTTAGGGTTAGGTTTAGGGTTAGGTTTAGGGTTAAGTTTAGGGTTAGGTTCAGGGTTAGGTTTAGGGTTAGGTTTAGGGTTAAGTTCAGGGTTAGGTTCAGGGTTAGGTTTAGAGTTAGAGTTAGGTTTAGGGTTAGGTTTAGGGTTAGGTTTAGGGTTAGGTTTAGGGTTAGGTTTAGGGTTAGGTTTAGGGTTAGGTTTAGGGTTAGGTTTAGGGTACTGAGTGCTTGGGAATGCGCGGATTTGACCTCTGCGATTATGTCATCGCGGTAGGGTCGCATTTTTCCTTAGCGCTTTGAACGGCGCGAATTAGTCTTCGCGCTCATGTCTCCGCGGATAAGGGCTTCGCAGATTTGTGGTGGAACCCATTGAAGCTCAATCTTAAGGCTGAATTGTTTAACTTAATGAAACTGCCCTGTATATGTTTAATTCCACAGATATATTTTGTGATTTATCCAGAAGGAGAATTTTACAATCCAGTACTGCCCAAAGTAATCGCATAGAGACAGTCATATGCTGAAAAGAAAGATAATGAAAACTACCAAGAGCTGACAAGCTCAGTGTCTTTAACCGTTGAGCCATCCTGCCCCACCTAATTCAGTTTACTGAAGGTCAAAGAGATAACAGCCAAAGCATGCAAACCAAAACAGAATCTCTGACAGACACATGCCGGAACAGTTTACTCTTATCGCAGTGCACAGAATAGCCCCAAAACAGTCCAAGATTCCGAGAGCCGATTCAGAAGAGCAGAGGCATAATTCATATGAACTGTCATACAAGAGCCAGAGATTAAATAGTTGTTTCCAATAAAGGGCTATAATTCAAGGCTGCCTCTTAAATCAGGCTGCAGCCAACGGTTGTTAATCAAGACATTTACTCGCTTGACAAGATGCTTCATAGAAGGGCCCTGTCTACTCATCAGGCTGCTCCAGCTGTGCAGATTATGCCTCTTTTTGATTGGCCTTATGTGATCCATGTGGTTTACAAAACCAGTTTCAAATCAATGTAAAAAAAATAAAATCCAGACTTCAAACATGTTGAATGTTGATTTTATTTATATGCCGCCCTTTTCCCCCCGAAGGGGACTCAGGGCGGCTCACAACTCAAACCAGGGAAGGGGGATACAGACAAAATTAAAAACGACACGAAACAATACATGGTTTAAAACTCACGACAGTCATACCATTCGAGACGGGGGCAACGGCTCTTTAGCCCCAGGCCTGTCGGAACAGCCAGGTTTTAAGGGCTTTGCGGAAGGCCTGGAGGGTGGTGAGGGTTCGAATCTCCACGGGGAGTTCGTTCCAGAGGGTCGGAGCAGCCACAGAGAAGGCTCTCCTCCGGGTAGTTGCCAGTCGGCATTGGCCGGCGGATGGAATTCGGAGGAGGCCTAATCTGTGGGATCTAATCGGTTTAGTGGAGGTAACATGGATCAGTTTTTAAAGATTGTTAAATAGGTTTGCCTTTAATTTTGCAAATAACTGAAATTAATCATGTTATAACTATAATTTATAATGTTCCTCTGGATTTTAGACTTTCTTTGTAAGAAGAAATCAAAAATTCCTATCCATATTGGTTTTGGTTTATTGGATTTATATGCTGCCCTTCTCCCAAGGATTCAGGGCGGCATACAACATTAAAAAAAAATACATATTACAAAAGTTTTTTAAAAAATTAAATAGAATGTCCAGAACAAACCCAAGATTAACAATAACATTTTTTTTAAAAAGTTCGATTAAAATTAACAGTGACCAATAATTTGTTTTGTTTTGTTCAGGCCAGGCTGGCTTGCTGGAAAAGCCAACTTTTTAGGGCACGTCGGAAGGACCGGAGGTCGGGGATTATACGAAGCTCCGGGGGCAGCTCATTCCAGAGGGAAGGGGCTCCCACGGAGAAGGCTCTCCCCCTGGGGGTCACTAGCCGAAACTGTCTGGCCGACGGGACCCCGAGGAGGCCAACTCTGTGGGATCGCACTGGATGATGGGAGGCTACCGGTGGCAGTAGGTGGTCTCGCAGGTATCCTGGGCCTAAGCCACGGAGCGCTTTAAAGGTCATAATTAGTACCTTGAATTCATATCCGTATTGAATGAATTGAACAAAAAGACATTCCAGAAGAACAAATGTTTATGAGAAGGTGGCTTCACAAATGTTTTGAAGCAGGGATGAAATGCTCTGACATCTGCTTTGCGTGCAAATGCACCTCAGGCACTACCACACAGCACTGAAAAAGAAGGATTAAGAAGTGAGAGCCGAGGTGGCACAGTGGGTAGAGTGCAGCACTGCAGGCCACTTCAGCTGACTGCTATCAGCAGTTCGACGGTTCAAATCTCACCGGCTCAGGGTTGACTCAGCCTTCCATCCTTCCGAGGTGGGTAAAATGAGGACCCAGATTGTGGGGGCGATATGCTGACTCTAAACCGCTTAGAGAAGGCTGAAAGCCCTATGAAGCGGTATATAAGTCTAACTGCTATTGCTATTGCTAAAAGAGCCGAGGTGGTGCAGTGGTTAGGGTGCAGCACTGCAGGCCACTTCAGCTGACTGCTATCTGCAGTTCAGCGGTTCAAATCTCACCGGCTCAAGGTTGACTCAGCCTTCCATCCTTCCGAGGTGGGTAAAATGAGGACCCAGATTGTGGGGGCGATATAGCAATAGCAATAGCAATAGCAGTAGACTTATATACCGCTTCATAGGCCTTTCAGGCCTCTCTAAGCGGTTTACAGAGAGTCAGCATATTGCCCCCAACAATCTGGGTCCTCATTTTACCCACCTCGGAAGGATGGAAGGCTGAGTCAACCCTGAGCCAGTGAGATTTGAACCGCTGACCTGCTGATCTAGCAGTAGCTTGCAGTGCTGCATTTAACCACTGCGCCACCTTGGCTGACTCTAAACCGCTTAGAGAAGGCTGAAAGCCCTATGAAGCGGTATATAAGTCTAACTGCTATTGCTATTGCTAAGTCTTTTCTGAATCTGCAAAGGTAAATAAAATGCGATTTAGATTCGCTAGAAAGCAGGATTTCCTGCTTTCTAGCCAATATAAATCATGCAGCACAGCTGGTTGTCACACAGCTGATCGTCAGAACTACCGGTTCGGGTGAACTGGTAGCATTTTTTTACTACCGATTCGAGCAAACAGGTAGCATTTCACCCCTGTTTTGAAGTCAAGGACAAGTCAAATTGTAAAAGGCCTGGTGGTATATCTGTAGCATTTGATTTTTTAAATTTATTTACTACTTTCATTAAGAAAATTAGTGCTGTCATTAGAATTGCTAACAAAATTGTCTGTGCCTACACAGAGACAACTGGCAATATTCCTTCCACGGGTTGTGACTGCTTGAATAGATGCTACATAGGTACTTAACTGCTTTGTATAACACCTCTTTTAATGCTTCGTACAGCCCTAAAAATGAGAGTGGGCAAATTGCACACTGTAGTAAAATGTATGCTGTTTGCAGATGAAGATTAAAAGATTCAATCCCTAATGTATGAAAGAAAGAATTTGAGGCCAAAAGCTATGATTCTTAAAGGAAAGTATGTGCGATAAATTATCAGAAATAACCAGAGAATTGTATAAAAGCTTCTAACCAAAAGTATGTGAGAAATAAATCTCATTTTTTAAAAACTTTCTCCTTGCTCCTCGATTGCTAATAGAATTTTATGATGCAAAAGATTCTAAAGAAATAAAGTTCCCTGGGAAAAACGTTCACACCAAAACTAAGTCTCCAGAAAACATTGTCATCCTTATTATTTTTAAGCGGCTGGACTGCCAGGATGCTATTGACAGAGTCTGGAAGGAAACGTGGATATATGTGAGCTTACTATGAAAGTGTGTTAAAGTGTAAAAACTCTTGCACTTTCATGCAGTGGCTTTTCTCTCCTGCTGTGCACATCACATCCAATTCTTTCCTAGGTTTTATATTAACGTTTTAAATAAAGTCTTATTCAATTGAGTAAGTCCAATTGTAAGTCCATGCTGCCTTATTGATTACCAAAGACTCAGGAGCCGGTTCACTCGAGCTTCTTGATTTCATCCTCTTGGAGTTTCTTCCGTTGTTTTGAATGAAAGTTAAGCGGTTGTACTCTACGAGATAACTCCCAAGTAGTTTTAAAGCTATTTGCACAAAGTCAGCCAAGCACACGGGGAACATCCTGCACAGTGAAATGAGGCTGCAGGGGAATTTAGCAAGAAAGGATTACATTTCTGACAGATTACTTGGCCAGGATACGGTTTGGTATGATTAGATCTCAGTAGGTATATAGCAATAGCAATAGCAGTTAGACTTATATACCGCTTCATAGGGCTTTCAGCCCCCTCTAAGTGGTTTACAGAGTCAGCATATCGCCCCCACAGTCTGGGTCCTCATTTCACCCACCTCGGAAGGATGGAAGGCTGAGTCAACCCTGAGCCGGTGAGATTTGAACCGCCGAACTGCAGATAACAGTCAGCTGAAGTGGCCTGCAGTACTGTACTCTACCCACTGCGCCACCTCTACTACTACAGGCCACCCAATCAAGCACAGGAAACACAGGTAGTCCGTGACTTACGACCAACAATTGAGGCCAAAATTTATGTCGCTAAGTGGAAAAACTTGTTAAATGAGTTTCGCCCCATTTTACAATTTTTCTTACCACGTTTGTTAAGCGAGTCACTGCTCTTGTTAATTTAGTAACACCGCCGTTAAGTGAATCTGGCTTCCCCACTGACTTTGCTCGTCAGGAGGTTGCAAAAGCCGATCGCATGACTGTAAATCACACGGGGATGCTGCAGTGGGCAGAAGTGTGAAGCATGGTCTTTTTCAGTGCCGTTGTAACTTCGAATAGTCATTAAATGAACCGTTGTAAGTCAAAGTCTTTGCTACTCAGCTAAGGTGTGCAGGAAACATACACCCACTTGCTGCAGAGTTTGTCTCCCAGTTAGTGCCAGGATAGTTAAAGCCCCCCCCCCCCCCTAGTTACTGCTGTGATGTGTTTCCTGCACAGTGCACAACTTAGCTAACAGACTACCACCAAAAAATTATCTATTTCTTCTGCTTGGTTGGTTGGTGACCTATAGTAAACACCTATTCTTTTTTCCCTTTTACTCATATGCATTCAAGGAGGCTTTTATTCTTTTATGCATTTCTGTAGAGGTATAGTGATTTCTTACATATAATGCAAATCCACTTCCTCATTTATTAGATCTGTTTCTTTGAATAGTTTATATCCTCCCAACAGTACATTTCAGTCGTGAGTTTAATCCCACCAAGTTTAGGCAACTCCTGTATATTATACATTCCCTTGTGTATTAGGATCTAGTTCACCCTGCTTGTTCCAGAGGTGGGTTCCTACCAGTTCGCACCTATTCGGTAGAACCGGTTCGTTAAATCTACCGAACCGGTTAGAAGAGGTTCCACCAGTGGACCCGGAAAGCAGGCCACACCTACAGAAGAGGGTCCAACAATTTTTGAAACCCACCACTGGTCCTTGGATATGATTATTCTACACTATCAGGCTCCTGTTTATAAAACTCAGTGCCTCTGTGAAAGGTAAGGATGACTACTGCGTTTGTGGTGCAATCAGGACATTGCGTGTGTTGAAGTTGTTTTAACGCAAACCAAAGATGCCTTTTAAAAAACAGGTTTACATCCTATTCTTATGCATGCCAGTGCTGTGTGGGAGGTAATTTAAGGTGGTTCTGACAAGTGTCGTCGGCATCTTCATATCCGGTCACATGGGCGGCAAGCCACTCCCATCCGGTCACATGGGAGGCAAGCCACTCCCACAAAGGAGGCCACACCCACAGAGTAGGTTCAAACAATTTTTGAAACCCACCACTGGTTCGTTCCTATACTTCGAGCATCAGTGTATAGACATTTGAATCCTTTATGGATGACCCTGCATTTGTTTCCTGCATCTCCTGTTTTGAGTTCCTTTTCCTTCCCACCATTCCCGATCTGATCGTTTGATTGGTTGTCTTGGCCTTTATGATCCTAAAAATCAGTCACCCTCCCCTTCCAGTTTTAGTTTAAAGCATAAGGAAACACATTCTTCCTGGCTCTTCCCAATATTTTTTTACAGATACGGTTCTTTCAGTATGAAGTCTGTTGGGTACAATCCTCTTCATGGATGGTTATCCCAGGGAAGGAACTTTACATATACATCCACGGTGCAGAATAACAATAAAAGGAGATGAGAAAGAACGAATTGTAGTAAGTCAAAGTACTCTTCATTGCTCCCAGATGATGAGCATTCAGAAGATTTTGGAATGTTGTTGCAAAGAAATAGAGCTCTTTTTTTTAATCCGTGGGAATAGATTTGGAAGGGGCCTTAGAGAGACCCACGTTACACCTATCCTCCGCGAGCTGCACTCGCTACCGATCGGTCTCCGGATACGCTTCAAAGTGCTAGTCGTAACTTATAAAGCCCTTCATGTTATTGGACCTGGGTACTTGAGAGACCGCCTGCTGCCAATTACCTCCCAAAGACCCGTCAGATCTCACAGGGTCGGCCTCCTCCGGGTTCCGTCCACCAGCCAATGCCATCTGGCTACTACCCGGGGGAGGGCCTTCTCTGTAGCAGCTCCGGCCCTTTGGAATGAACTCCCTGCGGAGATCCGGACCCTCACCTCTCTCCAGGCCTTCCGGAAAGCCGTCAAAATCTGGCTGTGCCGGCAGGCCTGGGGTTGATGAGTTTCCCTCCCCTCTCGACTGGTATGATGGTGTGATTTTCGTGTATTTTAATTATGTGTACTGTTGTTTATGTTCCCTTTCCCCTCTGAGTTGTTCGCCGCCCTGAGTCCCTCCTGGAGAAGGGCGGCATACAAATAAACCAAATAAAATAAAAAATAAAATAAATAAATCTTCTTCCTGCTCAAGCAGAAGACCTATGCCATTCCAGGCAAATGGTTGTCCAATCCCTTTTTTTTAAAAATAAACTCCACGATTGGAGCCCCCACAACTTCTGAAGGCCAATCAAATATTTTGTCAGGAAATTACATAGGTACTTGAGGAACAGGGATTTAAGCGTTCGATATGTTCTGCATCCTTTTTCAACCTCACTGAGTGGAGCAGAAATAAATCTCGTAATTCAGGTCCCAGAAACTAAAATGTTCCTCTAAGGCAGGGGTGTCAAACTGGTGGCCCATGGTTTATATAAGAGCCGAGGTGGCGCAGTGGTTAAATGCAGCACTGCAGGCTACTTCAGCTGACTGCAGTTCGGCTATTCAAATCTCACCGGCTCAGGGTTGACTCAGCCTTCCATCCTTCCGAGGTGGGTAAAATGAGGACCCGGATTGTTGTTGGGGGCAATATGCTGACTCTGTAAACCGCTTAGAGAGGGCTGAAAGCCCTATGAAGCGGTATATAAGTCTTAACTGCTATTGCTATTGCTATATGCATCACAGGCAGGCCACACCCACCCCTGCTCTGCAAAGGGAAAAAACATCAGAAAATGTCACTTGGCAGCAAGTGACACCACGAGTTTAACACCCATGCTCTAAGGCAGTGTTTCTCAACCTTGTCAACTTGAAGATGTCTGGACTTCAACTCCCAGAATTCCCCAGCCAGCGAATGCTGGCTGGGGAATTCTGGGAGTTGAAGTCCAGACATCTTCAAGTTGACAAGGTTGAGAAACACTGCTCTAAGGCCTTTGGGGCAGTCTTAATTTTTTAAAGTTAGTTAGATGGTTGTTAATTATCTGGTATTTTCTGACCATCTTGGAAATATCAGTGAGAAATTGCTGAAGAACATAGCTACTTGTTCTTCCAAGCCAGGCGTGTTCTTGAGAAAATGAAAACTACTTCAGCTTCAACCACAATCATACAAGTGCACACAACAGATACAAACTCAATGTAAACCGCTCCAAACTTTGATTGCAGAAAATAAGACTTCAGCAACAGAGTGGTCAATGCCTGGAATGCTCTAACTGACTCTGTTGCTACATCTTCAAATCCCCATAACTTTAACCTTAAACTGTCTATTATTGACCTCACCCCATTCCTAAGAGGTGTGTAAAGGATGTGCACAAGCGCACTATTGCGCCTACCGTCCCTGTCCTACTGTCCCCATCTATTCGTCCCCATTTCATTCATACTCATGTTTATTCTTTTTTTAAAAATTATTTTAATTTTATCAATTTCATATATACATTCACAATTATATGATCTCATAACTGTTATTAATAATATGTATTTATAACAATTTTTCCCAACAGTTGACAATATACTTGAAGATTGCTTTTTTAACATCCCATAGATCCATCTTATCTTACAACGGTCCTACTTCTTCTTCCCTCCCTCCCTCTTTCCTTCCCTCGTTTCTTCTCTCCTACTCCCCTTCCTTCCCTCCCTCCTTCCCCTTCCCTCCTTCTCTCCTTCCCTCCTTCTCCCCTTCCCTCCTTCCTTCCCTCCTTCCTTCCTTCCCTCCTTTCTTTTCTTCTTCTCTCCTTCCTTTCCTCCTTCCTTCCCCCTTCCTTCTCTCCTACATTCCCTCCTTCCTTCCCTCCTTTCTTCTCTCCTTCTCTCCTTCCTTTCCTCCTTCCTTCCCCCCTTCCTTCTCTCCTACATTCCCTCCTTCCTTCCCTCCTTTCTTCTCTCCTTCTCTCCTTCCTTCCTTCCTTCCCTCCTTTCTTCTCTCCCTCTCTCCTTCCTTCCCTCCTTCCTTCCCTCCTTGCTTCCCTCCCTCCTTCCTACCCCCCTTTCTTCTCTTTCTTCTCTCCTTCCTTCCTTCCTCCTCTCCTTTCCCTTCTCTCCTTCCCCTTCCTACCCTTTATCGTGTTTATTCTTATACCTATAATTTTGTAAATGATTGACAAATCAAATAAATAAACTGCAAGAATGAGAGAAAATGCAAGAACTCTTCAACTTTTTCCTTATTTTGCTCACCAGCCCCCTTCCTTTTTTTTACTAAGGTATTTAGATGTTCATAAAACGCAAAAAGACTCAGCCGCAACTGTTAATTGTTGTAATTTTAGGTTGACTTAGAAAAGAATCTGAAGAGGAATAAGAATAGCAATTACATATAATGACTCTCCGTCAACTATAGCTAATGTAACCACACTGAAACATTTTCTTTCTTACACATCTGCTTGTGCGCAAATGCACACACGTAATCTACTTTCTGTTGGAAGTTCCCAAATTGGATAAAACAAAGTAAGATGATAAAACCCCAAATCATAAAACATTGAAATCATACAAAATTCTGAAACCTTAGAAGAAGACCCATGACAGGTCTGGAAGCAGAAGCTGGACCACATCTGGAAAACATTGTGCAGAGGAAAACTGGGTTATGTTGCACTAAAGTTGATGGCAAATAGTACATAGATATTTAAAAAAAAACAAAAAACCCTGGCACTGCACTGGGTTGAACATTTTGGAAGCCAATTTTATGACATGGGTTGAATTGCAGTGTAATCGAGTAATCAGTTTGATTTTCCCACTAGGACGAAAAGAATAACACCACGCAGACATCAATTTAAACACCTTTGGGAACTCTGATTTTATGACCTGCAAATGTGCAATTCTAAGTAAAAGCCAAAAAATCCTTGTTAACAACATATACATTAATAGCAATAGCAATAGCAGTTAGACTTATATACCGCTTCATAGGGCTTTCAGCCCTCTCTAAGCGGTTTACAGAGTCAGCATATATTGCCCCCACAGTCTGGGTCCTCATTTCACCCACCTCGGAAGGATGGAAGGCTGAGTCAACCTTGAGCCGGTGAGATTTGAACCGCTGAATTGCAGATAACAGTCAGCTGAAGTGGCCTGCAGTACTGCACCCTAACCACTGCGCCACCTCGGCTCTTAACTTTCCGGTACAGTTAGTCCTCAACTTACAACAGTTCATTAAGCGACTACTCGAAGTCGACACTGAAATGGCACTGGAAAAAGTGAGATATGACCATTTTTCCCACTGAGGACCGTTGCAGTATCCCCATTATCACTTGATCAAAATGCAGATGGTTGGCAACTGACTCGTATTTATGACGGTTGAATTGTCCCGAGGTCATGTGATCGCTTTTGCGGCCTTCCGACAAGCAAAGTCAATGAGGAAGTGTGATTCGCTTAACAACAGTGACAAGAATGGTTGTAAAAGGGGGTAAAAGTCACTTAACAAATATCTCACTTAGCAACAGAAATCTGTGGCTCAATTGTGATCATAAGTACCCATTGTCTATGAAGCCTGAGTTCTAATATTTTCTATGAATGTTGTGGTGCACTGTATGTAATGAGATCTGCATTTGTTTACATTTACAAATGTTTACAAACATTTTTGTTTCAATATCAACCAACCCCCCCCTTCTTCTTCTTTTTTAAAAAATCTATCAATTATAACTAACGCCCACACATTGCGGCACATTTGATGATTTATTACAGCATTCTTAAACTAAATTTCTTTGGCTAGGACACCCCAAAAAAGGTGTAAACAAATATCTTTGGAGTGGGTTGGTCCCCCACCACCACCACTTTGATAGCAAAATATGTGCTCTGAATTGTTCCCAAAAACATAAAGCAATATAAAGTTTGTCTGAGGACAACCTCAAAATCTCCTAGAAAGTTTTATGCATAGTTTTATGCATCCAGGTTACAGAGGTTGCAGTAAGTGTTAACATTCTTGGCTGACCTTGCTTTCTTGATGTCTTTGGCCTTCAGAGAAGACAGGGCAGTTAAATATTGACTCTTGCACAATTAAATTAAGAGGGTCAATAAGTTGTTTGCAACATGTGGGAATAAGTAATCTGATGCTTGTCTGAGTAAGCCCTCAGGGTTACTGAGAGGGAGAGAAAGACCCTCCTCAATTCTGGGATGGTTATATTCAAACTCCCCTTCTCGAAGACTGTGCCAGTGAGACAGATGGAATGTGGGAAGCACATAATACTTAATAAATAAATATATGCACAATAAATAGGTAATTTATTTCATTGACAAAAGATATCCTTCACTGTAATTTCAATATTGTCCCAAAGGTGCTTTTTCAAAGGGTTCACCGACAAATGCGCGCACGACAAAAGCGTGCCAAAAAAAAACGCGGCGAGAAAACTGCGATCTCAAAATCACGCCCACAACAGCCGCCGACAACAGCGCGCCGACAAAAGCGTGCCATCAACAAACAATGCAAAAACAAGGTAATAACCCTAACCCTAAACCTAACCCTAACCCTAACCCTAACCCTAACCCTTAACCTAACCCTAACCCTAACCCTAACCCTAACCCTAACCCTAACCCTAACCCTAACCCTAACCCTTAACCTAACCCTAAACCTAACCCTAAACCTAACCCTAACCCTAACCCTAACCCTAACCCTAACCCTAACCCTAACCCTAACCCTAACCCTAACCCTTAACCTAACTCTAAACCTAACCCTAAACCTAACCCTTAACCTAACCCTAACCCTAACCCTAACCCTAACCCTAACCCTAACCCTAACCCTAACCCTAACCCTAACCCTAACCCTAACCCTTAACCTAACCCTAACCCTAACCCTTAACCTAACCCTAAACCTAACCCTTAACCTAACCCTAACCCTAACCCTAACCCTAACCCTAACCCTAACCCTAACCCTAACCCTAACCCTAACCCTAACCCTTAACCTAACCCTAACCCTAACCCTTAACCTAACCCTAAACCTAACCCTTAACCTAACCCTAACCCTAACCCTAACCCTAACCCTAACCATTACCTTAACCTAATCATGCTGTTGTGGGCACAATTTTGAGGTCGCGGTTTTCTCGATGCGGTTTTGTCAGTGCGGTTTTGTCGGGTCATGTTTTCAAAGAAGCTTCTTGGCTTAGAAGTGAAACATCTTCAAAGAAAAACCAGAAAGTCTGGTTGCCTCTTGAAAAAGCACCTTTGGGATAACCATGATCTGGATGACTGAGAAGCTCCATGGACATGTAGTTTCAAAATGTTGACAATATCTGTTCTGACCGAGGCTTCCCGAGAGCATGCAGCAAACTCCTTGTCCCGACAAAACGACCCTTTTATTAATTGACTGTGAATTCTGCTCCTTCACAGCCAGCAAAGTCTTTCAAAGGAGGATTTTACAGTCCCAGACCTTATCTGGCTTGGAGAGCTGACAGGCCGATATCTGCAGAACGTGGCGTCTCGGAGAGTCATGGTATTGGACCTGGGTACTTGAGAGACCGCCTGCTGCCAATCACCTCCACTAGACCGATTAGATCCCACAGATTAGGCCTCCTCCGAATTCCATCCGCCGGCCAGTGTCGACTGGCGACTACCCGGAGGAGAGCCTTCTCTGTGGCTGCTCCGACCCTCTGGAACAAACTCCCCGTGGAGATTCGAACCCTCACCACCCTCCAGGCCTTCCACAAAGCCGTTAAAACCTGGCTGTTCCGACAGGCCTGGGGCTAAAGAGCTGTTGCCCCCGTCTCGAATGGTATGACTGTTGTATGTTTTTAAATTATGTATGGTTATGTTTTGTCTTTTATTTTTTGTCTGTATCCCCCTTCCCTGATTTGAATTGTGAGCCGCCCTGAGTCCCCTTCGGGGGAAAAGGGCGGCATATAAATATAATAAATCAATCAATTAAATCAATCAATGAATCAATTAGCAAACTAATTGTCTCCTGCAAACTCCACTCCCCTTTTGCTCCTCTTTCGTTTCCTCTGGGAGGGGCCATTCGTCATCTGGCCTTACTCCCAAGTTGACTCCTATTCTTTAGTTGTTCTCTTCATCTGGCAAATCTGCTCATGCGCACACTGGGAACAGACTCCAGCTGTTCGCCTGTCTCACTGATGTCTGACTCTGAAGGCAGCTGATAACTGTCAGACGGCCCTGGCCCCCTCTCTGCCTCCGACACAGAGCCCTCATCAGAGCCTTTCCCAGACCCCAGGACTGGCCCATGTTCTTCCCCAACCTCCTCACTGTCCGAATCTGCTGCCAGCTCCATTGGCCACTGGCAGACCACAACACTACCAAGTGAAATTTCCCAACCTTGGCAATGTTCTTTATAATCTAAAGTTTGGCTTTTCGTATTCCTAGCAATGTTCCATATTTTTCCTTTTAAAATCAACCAATTTTGTAGCAACAGCGCTGTTCACTATTAGCTTGCAAAATTTGATAAGCCCATACCTTTAAAACAACTATTTCAATCCACAGATATCCAGAAATATTGAGATTAACCTCAGTTAATAGTATATAAGTCTTAACCAGTGGTGGGTTCCTATCGGTTCGGACTGGTTCGGCTTAACCATTAGTGGTTTGGGGGCCTGGGTTGCTGGAACTGGCAGCAACCCAGGCCTGCCATGCCCCCAAACCGGTTATCCGGCAGTTCCATCTTATTTTGGGGGGTGTTTGTGTGTGCCGCGTGTGCATTGCACTGTGCATGCACGCGTGGCACACACACAAGCAAACTGGTAGTAATGCCTACTGGAACCCACCCCAGGTCTTAATCTTCAATATCATCTAGTAAAAAAACCAGTTTGAGAACTTGATCATCTACAGCCAGTCCTAAATTGTGCTTGAAATTAAGATGCTCTGGGAAATATTTTACTTTTTACAAGTTACACATAAGCTGTACACTTGTTTCCACACGATGTGTAACTCTATAGGATAATTAGTAGCCTTTGAGTATGAGGGTATTTGGTAACTACAAGAACATCTTGTATCTGAAAATTTAACTTATGTTGAATATGGAGAAATCCTAACTGCATCTTTGTCCTAGGGACAAAGAACAAGGATAACATGTAAAAAATATTTCACTTGTACATGCACAGCTGCCTATATATAAGACAGAAAACTAGTAATTTGAAAGAAAAAGCCCATTGAGGATGGAAGGGATTTAATTAAGAAGAAAGTGGTATACCATAACTTAAAATAGCATAAGGAAACAATATCATTGATAACCTGGAGGAATTTATGGTGTGATAGTTAGTTCTTCATTAAATGAACGGAAGTGACAGATCTTGTGAACCACCCATACAGCATTTCAGCACCATTTGGTGTTCTGTCCCCCCTTCTCGGCTTGATAACAGACGACAGGCAAACAACTTAAAAGGAACTCTCTTTATCAGTTCTCGGCTCAGACTGGCTGCGAGCCCAAAAATAACGTAAATAAAGTCTCCAACGAGATAACAAAATACCAAACAAAAACTCTTACAATCAAGGCACTTCTCCAAGTGTATCCTTGAATCAGGGTTACGGCAATACAAAGCACTTCTCCAAGTGTATCTTACATAAACCACGACCGATGATCAATCAATGTTGAACGAACCAAGGAACGTTGACTCCTGCAACCAGGGCGTGACACCATCCGTCCTTTTATCCCCAGAATATGCCCCTAATGAGCTGCATAGTTAATCTTGCATCCTGAAAAGACTCACAGAAGACGTCTGCTGAGTCACAACAATGTGGTGTGTGTTGAAAAAATATTTTTGGCATCTACCATTGATTTACTTACATCTAGACTAGGACTGTCAAACTTCTGGCCCACAGGCTGATGCATCACACACTGGCCAGGACCACACTCATTTGAGCAAAGATTTTAAAAAGTCCCGATATGTCACATGACACCACTGTGATGCGGTGACTTTGACACCCCTGATCTAGACCATCAACCTTAGGAACTTTAAGAAGTATGGACTTCAACTCCCAGAATTCCCCGGCCAGTGTGATACTGAGGAATTCTGGGAGTTGAAGTCCACAGATCTTAAAAATTGCCAGGATTGAGAAATACTGATCTAGACATCATTGATTTTGAAGCAGAAACACTGCATACTTTAGCCTAGATGCATCCTTCATTTAAAAGCAGTCGATTTTTGCTGGTGCCAGATCGGTTTTGAATGCAAGCCTTGGTTTCTTTGGAGACAATTTTTATAAGGTGATATGTGATTCCCATTTTTTAAAAAAAAAAATTAAATACTCTTAGTGAGGGCCATGATCTACTTCATTTGTGCTCAACACTGTATAGTCACAGCTATGCTTGGACAGATATACTGGTATCATATCAGTGGTGGGTTTCAAAAATTGTTTGAACCTACTCTGTGGGTGTGGCCTCCTTTGTGGGAGTGGCTTGCCACCCATGTGACTGGATGGGAATGGCTTGGCACCAATGTGACTGGATGGGAGTGGCTTGGCACCCATGTGACCGGATATGAAGATGCCGACGACACTTGTCAGAACCACCTTAAATTACCTCCCACACAGCACTGGCATGCATAAGAATATAATGTCAACTTGTTTTTGAAAAGGCATCTTTGGTTTGCGTTAAAACAACTTCAACACACGCAATGTTCTGATTGCACCACAAACGCAGTAGCCATCCTTGCCTTTCACAGAGGCACTGAGTTTTATAAATAGGAGCATGATAGTGTAGAATAATCGTATCCAAGGACCAGTGGTGGGTTTCAAAAAATTTTGGACCCTCTTCTGTAGGTGTGGCCTGCTTTCTGGGTCCACTGGTGGAACCTCTTCTAACCGGTTCGGTACATTTGACGAACCGGTTCTACCGAATAGGTGCGAAGTGGTAGGAACCCACCTCTGTATTATATATATATAAAAATGAAGTCCTGGAGTTCATTCCTGTCATGAATCAGGCCTCTGGATGCTGAATCTAGCAAAATGTGTTTGTGGAAAGCCTGTGCTATGTCCACAGTTGACCTTACAGAAGGACCATTAGGAAGATGGTCCTTCTATAAATAGATGACTTGTCCAAGAATAAATGCACTTACTGTACTCTTTAATAGAACACCATGCTCTGCTTAATCTTCATTGCCTTATCTTGTCGCCAACATTTCATGTCATATTTCATGTTTACTTATTTGGCTGCATAATTTGCTTTTTCCTGACAGCTCAGTCCAAACATGTTCATAAAGGGAAGAAGAAGGAAAGGGGAAATGGAATGTAGATTTTTTTTAAAGAAGGATGTTTGAAATAATCCCAGAACTGAAGAAGCTTCTTGGATGAGAAGTGAAATGTTTTCAAAGAATCAAACCCAAGAAAGACCAGTTGTTTTTGGAAATGCACCTTTGGGACAACCATGACCTAGATGATTGAGAAACCCCATAGACAATCCCAAAAATTACTTTAGTTGGGGGTTCTGACCCCTCTCGTTCCACACCAAAGCACTTCAAGCCAAAGATACTTTACAGAATTTATTAATACACAGACAGGTCTTTGGCAGCAAACCGGCACAGACAAGCCTTGGCAGCAATCCAGCACAGATAAGCCTTGGCAGCAATCCAGCCTGCCAAGCTCACAATACTGTTCTCCAACATTAGTTAATGCGTTGACTTCTGCAAAAGGGGCATGTGTGCACAAGCAGTCCTTTTATAGTCTGGAGAGGAGCCTAATTACCACCAGCTGAGTGCAATTACCTCCTGTAACTGCGCAACTGTTCCTGACGCCTATTAGCTCTCCAGTGCCGGGCATCTAGGAACAACTCCCTTGGCTCCTCCCCACTGCTCCAATGCATGACTTCAGGATCACATTCCCTTGTCTCCTCCCCACTGGTCCAAGGCTCAGGCGCCTCCTGGTGGCCAACCAGCCTCTCTGCGCCCTGCTTGGAGTCGGAACCCTGTCCAGGGTCCTCCACATCCTCCAAAGCCGACTCATAGGGCCCCTCGCTGTCGGAGTCTGGTGGCAGCTCCAACGGCTCCTGCTGGGCCACAACAGTTGGGCATCCAACTAATTTGACAAATTTCAAAATAATACTGATTCTCTGAATGAGTTAAAGAACCCTGAAATATCTGCTGTGGTCAGGTGTAGAGCTTTTCCTCATTGGCAATTTGTAGCAACATCTGAACCCCTGGCAACTTAACTTTATGTCCAGCCTTAACTCCCATCTCATCCTTAGCCCATGCTTTAAATTATGTTAGTTTCCCATTGCATTCCCAGAAAATCTCCAGTCTGTCTCTTGAGCTGCTGAAGCACCAAAGATGTCAGACCTGGAAACCACCTTTTTGACACATTTTCTACCGTGGGAAAATTGGAAGGGGAATTTTACAGTGTGTGGGTGATATGTGTAGCCATAATAACATTCTTTCTCAAGAAGTCAAGGTCATCTGGCCCTGGAGCTGCGATGAGAGGACTGGGAGGCATCTCCTGTTTTGGATGGAACCTGATTGGATCCTGTGATGGACATGTGGGTGTTGGGCAGGGACTTGAACGTTCTTTTGGGTGGGGAAAACCTGGAAGCTTTCAGATTTGGGTTTTCCCAGATGTGCCAACATGACATCCCCAACAAAATGGAACTTTGAGGAAACTCAAGTGTCAGAGTCTTCTTTCGTTGGGGGTGTTACTTGGAACCCTGACAATAAAGTAAAAGCTTTGTAGAATTGGGGGGGGGGGATTGATAATTTTTTTTTATTGTTTTAGTTAAGCAAAAACACACAAAAAAAGAATCATCTTTCATTACATCTTGTAGAAAGCGTATCGATTGGTTACAGATATATTCTGTGCGTTTCTTCCACAATCCTTACATATACTTCATTTAAATCAAATTGTACATTTTAAGTCAAGAAAGAAAAAAAAATATCTATTTTACTATCCCTGTACCACAATTCTCATTTGATTATCAATATTTAAACATGTTTTTATCTAGAATCATTTATATTTAAAAACAGAACCACCTACTGGCATTCGTTTGCAGTTTCAATAGATCTCCACTAACATTACACCTTTATGACATATTCTGAAACAAATTCAGTTAAGTAAGATATCTAAGCATTCCCCCCCCATAACACACCTGTATGTATCATTAAATATTATCCATTAACATTTCTTTGTTATTATTATAGTTGACTAAAAGTTATTTACTGTTTATCTCACCTCTCCTCTCCACAGGCCCACATAATATTATATCTGTATAGCCATCTTTAAACAATGATTTATTAATAAGATTTATAGGACTCTTTCCTCAGTCCCAAATTAGTTAATTACGTGCTAAGAAAAAAAAACATTAAACATCTAAGACAATCTAAGAGATGTTAACATTTCTACTTGACAATCACCCAAAAAGCTTTGTAGAATTGTTGACGCTGCTTGCCAGAAGGTTACAAAAAGTGATTTCATGACCCCGGACACTGCAATCGTCGTAAATATGAATCAGTTGCCAAGCTGCCTGGATTTTGATCACTTGACCTGC
The DNA here is from genome assembly GCF_009769535.1 of Thamnophis elegans. Classification (NCBI taxonomy): domain Eukaryota; kingdom Metazoa; phylum Chordata; class Lepidosauria; order Squamata; family Natricidae; genus Thamnophis; species Thamnophis elegans. The sequence continues at coordinate 4,404,530 of NC_045544.1, forward strand.
AATGCTGCAATGGTCGTAAATGTGAAAAATGGCCATAAGTCACTTTTTCAGTATGCTGTGGTAACTTTGAGCAATCACTTAGTGAATTGTTATAAATCAATGCCTACCAGTACTTCAATCTTTCTTTTTTAGATTAAGTTTCAGGTTTTTTGCTCTCACCCATTAGCTTATTTAGACCTTCACATTCCCGAGGATTCCCCTAGTTTTCCAGTACTTTTTATTTCCCTTTGTATTTTATGTTTTGGTAAACTAATTAAAAAAATGTAATGGTCTTTTCCCCCCTCATCCATTCCTAATCCTAAACTGGTTTTCTAACAAGAACCTGCAAATTGCAGAAAAATATGGCCATGGACCCGGAAGTAGATACCTCTGGTAAATAAATGACGTGGTTTGTTTGAGTTTCATTTAAGTTTGAGTTTCATTTTATTTATATGCCGCCCAGGGGTGGGTTTCAACCGGTTTGCGGCGAACCCGGAAGTAAGTAACTTCTGGGAATGGCGAAGGGCCCACCCGCCTGCCCGCGCTCCTTACCCGGTTTTGATGAGTTCTGCACTTCCACGCATGCGCAGGACGCATACAGCACCTGCGCGATCCTCCAGGAGCAGCTGGAGCATCGCACAGACGCTAGTACGCATGCGCGCGCCGCACGTGTGCACGAGTACGCCGCCAAACCAGTTGGAACGGGGCGAGAAACCCACCCCTGATGCCGCCCTATTCCCTGCGGGACTCAGGGTGGCGCACAAACCCAAGGAGGGAAAGGGAAAGACACAAAAACTACAAATACAAGGCATTTAAAAACAACCAACAGCCACACGATTCGAGAGGGGAAGGGAACTCATCGACCCCAGGCCTGCCGACACAGCCAGGTTTTAACGGCTTTTCGGAAGGCCTGGAGAGAGGTGAGGGTCCGAATCTCTGCGGGGAGCTCGTTCCAAAGGGCCGGAGCTGCCACAGAGAAGGCCCTCCCCTGGGTAGTAGCCAGATGGCATTGGCTGGTAGACGGAACGCGGAGGAGGCCGACCCTGTGCGATCTAATGGGTCTTTGGGGGGTAATTGGCAGCAGGCGGTCTCTCAAGTACCCAGGTCCAATACCATGAAGGGCTTTATAAGTGACGACTAGCACCTTGTATCAGCAAGCCATCAGCAGAAGCTAAGTTATCTATTTCAAAATCTGTTTTGTAGATATCCCGTCTCACTGAGATATGGATGATGTTTTATGAGAGTCTCCAGGGTCAGACGCGCAAATGGTATTCTTGAATTATCCTCCCGTCTCATACGGGACTGTCTGGATTAAGAAAAATTCTGGGCAAAATCACCCCATAAAATCATCATAACCCTGAGTAATTTTCCTGGCAAGACTTCTCTCAAAAAGAATAAAACTACATAACACAGAATTATTATTATTATTCTTTCTTTTATCCCTGCTCATGCATTCAATTGGTTATGAATTCAAGTTCTGCAACATACTTACTTCTAAAACAGATCTCGGAAGGTATGCCTATCCACCTGGCCGCGCTCCTTACCTGTCTTTAAACCCTTTGGTGCTTCCGCGCATGTGCATGGCGTGTACAGCGCCTATGCGACGCTCCACCGAGCAGCTGGAGCATCGTGGAGTCTTACAGAGGTGTCACTGAATGGTAAGATGCATGCGCTGCGCACATGTGCCCACACACCACACACGTTCATGTGGAGGACGCCGGGCCCACCACTGGTATGCTGGATAGTATTGTGAAGTTGCTACATTACCAAAGGTTTTCAAGTTGTGTTCTGCAGAATCCTGAGGTTCCCAAGAGATTATAGCTAAAAAAAAGTTCACTCAGACTCATCCAGGAACCTCCCTAACCATTTTTATAAGTAGGACGGAAAGAGCAAGGCCAGTGGACATTCAGGAGCCCCATCTCTCCCGAGGGACTTTCTTCTCATCATGATTAATCACATTGTGGGTGTCTGCATGGCAGGCAGTGGGGATTCCATGAAAAGTTCTTGCTGACTAATAGGAACTATGGCCTGAAAAATCTGGAAAACCCCTGCTGTGTGCCACCCTCTAGATCTCACACCCAAGAATGTCTGAAGTGCCTCCACTAATCCAGTGAAAACTCCCCTTGGTAGTTGATGCATTGTATGAAGCAGTGGATGGAAACTAATCAAGGAGAGAACCAACCTAGAACTAAGCAGAAATGTCCTGACAGAAGAATGAATCAGTGGGACAATGTGCCTCCAGAAGTTATGGGTACTCCACAGTGGTGGGATTCAAATAATTTAACAACTGGTTCTCTGCCCTGATGACCATCTGGGTAGGTGGGGCTCAGCGGTCATGTGACTGGGTGGGCGTGGCCAACTCAAGGTCACTCAGGTCGATGGGCACTTCGCCTTAGCTGTTACAATGTAATAAGGGTTAACTGGAGAGGCAATTTCTGTAAGCAGGTCAATAAAGATTAGGCTAGAAACAACACCAGAATGTTTCCTTCCTGCCTTCCTTAGAGGATTAGCCCTGAAAAGTGGGGAAAACCAAAAGGAGATTTCTTCCAACAACCGGTTCTCTGAACTGCTTAGAAAGTTAATAACCGGTTCTCCCGAATAGGTGTGAACTGGCTGAATCCCACTTCTGGTACTCCAACACTGGAGGTTTTTAAGAAGAGACTAGACAGCCATTTGTCCAAAATGGCCTCCTGCTTGAGTAGGGGGTTGGATTAGAAGACCTCCAATGTCCCTTCCAACTTTGCTAATGATCGTTTGAGTGGTTGCTCCTGGATGGAGAAAGCCCAGCTTCAAATCTCTTAAGTAATTTAATGATAATAATGGAAGGATCTCTAAGCCAGCCAACCAGTTAGTTTATCAGAGTTTTAAACCAGTTGAGGGCTCTCCAGGATAACTTTCAAAGGGTAGTAAGGTTTAACTGCTTCCACCAATTCAGTTTGAACATTAATTCATATTTAAAAATCCATTGTCTCCCCCGTTCTTCAATGCACTAAAGATGGCCACAGATCAGTTTCTGAAAGAATGTACGTATCAGTGTTGGAGAAAGGGGGGAATGTTGCAATACATTTGAGGGCAGAAAGGTCCCTTGCTTTATGCTTAAAATCTGTGACCCGACAAATGCGCACCCGACAACAGTGTGCCGACAAAACCGTGGCGATAAAACCGCAACGTCAACAGAGCACCCACAAAGGTGCACCCACAAAGGCACGCCGACAAAAGAGCACTGACAGAAGCGTGATTATGGTTAAAGTAAGGGTTAGGGTAAGGGTTAGGTTTAGGGTTAAGTTTAGGGTTAGGTTTAGGGTTAGGGTTAAGGTTAGGGTTAAGTTTAGGGTTAGGTTTAGCGTTAGGGTTAGGGTTAGGGTTAAGGTTAGGGTTTAGAGTGCGCTTCTGTCGGCGCGCTGTTGTCAGGGCGCTTCCGTGCTCATTCGTTGGTGTGATTTCGAACTTGCGGTTTTCTCCTCCGTGGTTTCATTGGCGTGCTTTTGTCAAGCGCACATTTGTCGGTGAACCCTTAAAATCCAAGGGTCAGTTTCTTCTGGCATGGTCCAAGCAAATATAAATGAAGACTGGTGCTTGGTTGCTAGGCCGTCTCTGTTCTGTAGAAGTTGACAAAGTTAGCAGCCAGCAAATGTATGCTTCTTTTGTTGTTATTCTTATTAAAAGACTAACACTTGGATCTCGAGATCAACTTACTTGAGGTTCGTGGAAGAAAAGTTTCCCATCCCCTCCTCCAAGCACCTTTGATCTTTAGAAATTGTCTCCAGCGAGGCAGACGGGAGGGGCTTCCCTATGAGCCCAACTCAACCGCCTATTCCTGAAAGCTGTAAAAATAGATCTGGGAAGGTTATAGACACACACCAGATGAGTGGGTCTCTATGGCATGTTGAGCCACAGCATGGTTTCCTTGCTTCCGGCTCTGTGCTTTGGGTGATCCTAGACATCCTGGTTTTTAAACCATGACGTGTGGCTTAGCGCTTTCAATGAGTCCATCTTGTAAGGGCTGACCATCCATCGGAGCATGGATAAGGCAACAGTGGATCAAAGCAATATTCGAATGACGTCAACGCTGGTGAATTTAAAAGATTGAATGAGAGGAGGATTGAAATTGGGATAGCTGGCACGTGTTGAGACTGTATTTGAATCCTTTTGACCGAAAGAAGACATCACCTTTTAGTTAAACCCAGCCAAGTATTGTTACATATGTTTCACAAGACTTTTCAAGTTATTAGAGCGAGGTTACTGAAGGTATACCTCCCTTAAGGAGGTACAGACAGAGTCTAGGGGAAATGTGAAGAACCTTTTACAAGGTTATATATATATATATATTCTCTCCTAGAAAAATGAAATATTTTAGGAAATATTAAAAAGGCAGAATATTATATTTCCCTGGATGATGAAAGGAGAAACATGTTTTAATAGCAATAGCAATAGCAGTTATACTTATATACCGCTTCATAGGGCTTTCAGCCCTCTCTAAGTGGTTTACAGAGTCAGCATATTGCCCCCAACAATCCGATAGATAGATAGATAGATAGATAGATAGATGATAGATAGATAGATAGATAGATAGATAGATAGATAGATAGATAGATAGATAGATAGATAGCAATAGCAGTTAGGCTTATATACCGCTTCATAGGGCTTTCAGCCCTCTCTAAGTGGTTTACAGAGTCAGCATATTGCCCCCAACAGCAATCCGGGTCCTCATTTTACCCACCTCGGAAAGATGGAAGGCTGAGTCAACCCTGAGCCAGTGAGAATTGAACAGCCAAACTGCAGAACTGCAGTCAGCTGAAGTAGCCTGCAGTGCAGTGCAAGAAAACACGTTTTATGGTTTGTGGTCGAAAACAAGATAATATTTGATGGACTGAGCAAATTTTCCCACCTATTTAATGTATGTTCTTTTTGTCAAATCTTCTCTGTACACCGTGATGAAAAAGTGGTCAATTTTCCCAGAAATCCATTCGTACTGGATTCAATGGAGTTTGCTGCCCAGGGCTGGGTCTGCAGCTGGAATCTTTGCAAATCAAGTCCTGTCTTTTCGCTGGACTCCATTGTATAACACATACTTCACTCTCTAACTTCATAAAACTATTGGAAAGATATGATAGTTTCATTGCAGCCCCATAAATCTCTCTTGATTTCAATTCCGAGTCTCTCAACTCCCAACAAAATTCTCATGAGAAAACATGCATCTCTCTATAAAAACTCCTGAACTCCCCATGGGATCTGGCTGGTTTAGAAAAGTTCAAAGGTTGAAAGCTGTGACTTGCCTGCTAAGATTTTCTCAGTAAATACACAATGGTAACACAGCAATAAGAAGCGCGGCACTCAGTGTAAGGAATGCCCATCCTTCTTTATATGATTTTGGAGCCATCCGATTTAAAGGAAAAAAGAAAAAGAAATAAAGACAATCTTAACTGTTCAAATGAACTATCATAACTCTTTTTTCCTTCTAATAAGAGTGCATTCAAATTGTTAACGCTGTGCTTCCTGTTGAAAAACGTTAATCTTGCCCGTGGCACGTCAAAACCGCGGTCCACTAAAGCGCGCCCGATTAAAGCGCGTACGTGACGTCATCAGCAGCGCGACAAATACGACCGCGGAGAAAAAAGGGCGCTTTAAAAAGCGCTTTTAAAGCAAGCCGATTCACATAAAGGTAAGGGTTAGGTTTAGGTTAAGGGTTAGGGTTAGGGTTAGGTTTAGGGTTAGGGTTAGGTTTAGGGTTACGTTAAGCGTTAGGGTTAGGTTTAGGGTTAGGTTAAGGGTTAGCGTTAGGTTTAGCGTTAGGTTTAGCGTTAGGTTAAGGGTTAGGTTTAGGGTTAGGTTAAGGGTTAGCGTTAGGTTTAGGGTTAGGGTTAGGTTTGGGGGGTTAGGTTTAGATTTACGCGTTAATTTTAAGCTTACCGCTCACAGCGTGCTGTTTTCGTCACGCTGTGATGATGTCACGTACGCGCTTTTGTCGAGCGCGCTTTAGTCTACCGCGGTTTTGTGGTGGAACCAATCTTGCCTTTAGTTGACAAGAATAAGGATCAGACACATGTGGTGTCTGTCATTCTCTCACCGAGGCTAGAAGAAAGTTCTGTTGGCCTTTCCTTCTAGAAAATTCACGACCAATCCCAACACTGCATGGAATATGTTTATAATGATTCTACAATCCTTGAGAAAGCTCCGAGAAATCATTCGTATTCAGCTGTCATTGTGCAGAGATGTCCTTTCAGATTTCCATTCTTTTCAACATATCTTTCATGGAATACATTCCCAGGTAGTGCGTTTCTTGTTTGAGCTCTTCTGGCATTTTGGAAAGTAACGGGGCTCCTCCAGTTTTCCCAAATATATATAAATACCGGCTTATGGATATAGCAATTCCACATCCAACGAAAGATGTGCAATATGCATGTATGTGTTGTTATGGGCATGGGATGTGTATTCTTATTCTTGAATAATATTAGAAAATGCACAGAAGGCTGAAAAGGGAGTATTAGAATTTAAATGTCATTTGTCCTTTTATTATATAATATTAAAAACAATTAAGGTCCCTTCCTGTTAACTGAACATATTTAGCAGTGTTTTAAAACGATCAAATCCTGGTTTAGAGAAAAATGTAGCAAGTATCCAACGTTTTTCTTCTGAAATTAGGAAAATAATATTAATGAAAAAATACAGTCTATTTATAAGGTAGGTTAAGATGTACTGAAAATAATCAGAAATAAATATTGGTGCTAATGTATTTCTGGAGTCTTAAAAAAAAAAGAATGCCATAATCTCAGAGTCATTTGATAAAGGTTAAGATTGATTTAATGGTTTTGGTGACCATATTGTTGTCATATATGTTTGTTTTTTTTTAGAGTTTTATTTGGCATTTATAGGCCGCCCTTTTCCCCGAGGGGACTCAGGGCGGCTTACAACTCGTGGGAGGGAGTGCAAGACAAAACATAAAATTTGTGAGTAAATAAAATGAAATGAAACAGTAAAACACAACATTCATTCAGCATTCGGGCGGGGCGGATCGGGATCTTATCCCCAGGCCTGACGGGATAGCCAGATCTTGAGGGCTGTGCGGAAGGCCTGGACGGTGGTGAGGGTACGAATCCAAAATTCCAAAATACCACTTGAATATGAGACCGCCTTCCCTATTGTGTTTCCACAGATGTCCTTTAAACACTGATGTAAGTTGCCACAGTAAACTGCCCTCCAAATTGGATGCATGGAGTTGGTTCTACATGAGAGTGGTGAGGAAACCTCTTTTGGGCTCTTGTCTTGAAATGGAAACCAAAAAGCTTCTCAAAAAGATGAACCTTCCATAACTAGACTTCCACTGGACAACAGCATTTTTTCAGAAATTTGGTGGTGGTGGTAGTGGAGGAGTTCCTTTAATCCAAGATGATAGTCCTAAAAAAGAAAATAGTCAGCAGAGTTTTTCCGGAATATTTGTTATGCTTAATCTGAAAAACGTGGCCCTCAGAGTAGACAGGTGAATGGTTACCATACCTGCCTCAATTTTAGAGATCCCAAAAGTAGGGTTGTTAAACAAAGGGGGATGACGATGACAGAATTAGATCATGCTTGACTGAATTTAGGCTGGCAACAGAGGTGGGTTCCTACCAGTTCGGACCTATTCGGTAGAACCGGTTCGTCAAACCTACCGAACCGGTTAGAAGAGGTTCCACCAGTGGACCCGGAAAGCAGGCCACACCTACAGAAGAGCTTCCAAACTTTTTTGAAACCCACCACTGGTCCTTGGATATGATTATTCTACACTATCATGCTCCTATTTATAAAACTCAGTGCCTCTGTGAAAGGTAAGGATGACTCCTGCGTTTGTGGTGCAATCAGAACATTGCGTGTGTTGAAGTTGTTTTAACACAAACCAAAGATGCTTTTTAAAAAACAAGTTTACATCATATTCTTCTGCATGCCAGTGCTGTGTGTGAGGTAATTTAAGGTGGTTCTGACAAGTGTCGTCGGCATCTTCATATCCGGTCACAGGGGCGGCAAGCCACTCCCATCCGGTCACATGGGCGGCAAGCCACTCCCACAAAGGAGGCCACACCCACAGAGTAGGTTCGAACAATTTTGGAAACCCACCACTGGCTGGCAAGTAAAGCAGCCTCTTCTCCCAGCATCAAGTAAAAAGAAAAATGAGTATTGAAAAATGTGTAACGTTTGAGACAAGTATTATACACAAGCATGAGCACACAGGCATACATACAGTATATAACTGTGATGGCGAACCTATGGCACGCGTGGCAGAGGTGGCACTCAGCGCCCTCTCTGACGGCACGCGAGCCGTCGCCCCAGTTTGGCTCCGAGGTGCATGCGCGCATACCTCCCACCGGCCAGCTGCCCTTTGGGTCTCTGCTGTGCATGTACAAGGCCCCAGCGCATGCATGCAGAGTCAGGGGCACATGCATGTGGGGGGTTCATGTGCACATGCAAGGGGGCGGGCCGCGCATTGTATTTTGGGGGTTTGGGCACCGCATGCGCACGCTTTAGGCGCTCAGTCCAGAAAAGGTTAGCCAGCAGTGGTATATAATATGCATAAGCGATATTTATTGTGTATTTTTTACTAAGTGGCAATCATGTTGGGATGTATACCATATACATTACGGGCGCATGTAAGTGTGCATGGGATACATGGGGGCATTCTAAGAATTTACTACAGGGAATGAAAGCCCATTTCACTCAAGACTGGCGTGAAGAATGTAGAACTGGGACTCGTTCTGTAGTTGTTCTTGTCAGAAATAACCATTTCAAATAAATATAACCTCAAATTGGAGTTTATAATGGAACACGGACTATTAGCTTTGGCACTGAAAACACCATTCTAATTCCGATTCTTTTTTTTAAGTGTAGATCCTGAAGCTGAGAATGTAACTAAAGCATAAAAAGGTTCCATGGGACAGAAGTAGCTCTGGGGCAAAGCTGATTGGCTCATGTTGCAGTGTTTGTTTTCTCTTTCCTTTTACCCGGCGGAGCAAAGGGATGCCCCGTAGAGCCTCTGGCTTTGCGTTTGACTTTCTCCCTCCAAACACGGGTCCCATCATCACGCTCCGCAGAGAAGATCTAAGGAACTTCACTCTGCCAATTCAAATGTAAATATCATCCATTCCTGGAGCATGAGTAGGCATAGAACCAGCTCTGGCAGGCCTGCTGCAGAACTAAAACCAAAACGTTGTGGCATCAAATGCCTTCATTAACAATAACCACTGTGAAATCGTTTGGAAGCCAATTCCTTAATAGTAGTGGTGGGATTCAGCCGGTTCGCACCTATTCGGGAGAACCGGTTGGTAACTTTCTAAGCAGTTCGGAGAACCGGTTGTTGGAAGAAATCTTTTGTTTTTCCCCACTTTACAGGGCTAATCCTGTAAGGAAGGCAGGAAGGAAACATTCTGGTGTTGTTTCTAGCCTCATCTTTATTGCCCTGCTTACAGAAACTGCCTCTCCGGTTAACCCTTATTACCATTGTAACAACTAAGGAGAAGCGTCCATCAATCTGAGTGACCTTGAGTTGGCCAGGCCCACATGATCACATGACCACCGAGCCCCGCCCACCCAGCTGTCATTAGGACAGAGAACTGTTGGTAAATTATTTGAATCCCACTACTGCTTAATAGCAAAAGCACTAAGACTCTCTAAGGGGTTTACAGAGTCAACCTATTGGCCCCAACAATCTGGATCCTCATTTTTACCGATCTCGGAAAGATGGAAGGCAGAGTCAACCTTGAGCCAGTCAGGATTGAACTGCTAGCAGTCGGTAGAATTAGCCCGAAGTGCTGCATTCTAACCACTGCACCACCACGGCTAATGGAGAGGTGATACATTTGATTAAACCTGATTTTTTTAAAAAAATAGGATAGTATGCCACAGATCCACTTCTCCTAAGAATGTTTCTGAACTCCCATTTAACAAGCAGATTGTCTCAGTCGAATTCATCCAAAATAAGTGTACTATCTCATGACAAGGGTAAGGTGAAGGGGATTAACTTGCATTACAGCAGAAATGAGTATCTTTTTAGCTCAAAACAGATGCTGATTGGAGGGATGATGAGAAATGATGAAAGAATTGTGTGTTTTTTTTAAAGCAATTTTCAACAAGTCCATTGGTTTCCAATGCTGGAGGAATTCAGTATTTAGGCAGCTGTGCTGTGAAGGTTTGCAGCTATTAACATTTTAATTTATTTATTTAGTACATTTATATAACTTGCCCCCTTTAAGAAAACTCTGGGTGGTTCTCAGTAAAAATAAAAGAGAAAATAGGTTAAAAGGGCTAGACATATATGTAGTGTTTGGAATAAGAGAGCATGGTATTGTAAATATGACATGAAGTGTTGAGTTTGATAAAGGATGAATATATTATAATTGTTTCTTAAATGATAAACCCAAAATATTCTGTATTCTTTTTGGTTTAAGGTCTGGTTCCTTGGGTTTTTTTAAAATTAATATCTCTTTTTTTTTTTCATTTTCTGCCATAATTCGTTATTTCAGAGCAGCAATATCCAAATAATCTAGAAGATTACATATAGTAATCTACATAATTTAATCATAAATTACAAACCATGAATACACAATCCTATCATAATTTTAAGCCAAGAAAAATAAATTTTTAAGTTTTTTTTTAAAAAAATCAACTTCTAGGGACATGTTCAAACCAAAGGAATTATCACACACTGAAACCAAAAATAGAGAATGTTATCAGAAAATATTTATTCAACAGAGGGCTAATGGCTTCAGCTGGGTTGCTAAAAAAAAAGCAGTTAAGGTGGGTTACCTCTTTCTGCCAAAAAACATGCTTGGCTTCTAATCCTGGCCCCAAATCATAGAGTGGGAAGTCAACCCCCCTAGAAGAATGGAATATTTTGGGAAATATTAAAAAGGCAGAATAATATATTTTCCTAAAGGAGAAATGGAGAAACAATGAAATATTTTAGGAATTTTCTTAATCGCCCACAGCAGGTCAGCACTTAAGAGATAAAGAGCTTATTGAAAGACGAAATCAACTATCTAGATGGCTCTATTCATAAGCAAAGCAAATACTGCAGTTAGAAATCCATTCAAGACAGGATATTTCAAAACTGCTCGCAGCAAAGTTTGACAGCTAACAAAAGCAGATGTCATGTTCATGTTGAAAATAAACAGAGAGTCAGTTTGTTTGGTGAAAAATTTTATCTAAGAAACTACGTGATAACTGGCACTAAATGACTATGATACAAAGATGTTCTGAACCCCTCCTCCGTCCAGTAATGAATGCCGAGACAAGCTTAGCTGGAATGCCACAGCACTTTATTAGCAGGAAACATAAATTTCGGTGGCTGAAAGCCCAAACATGACACACAGATAACAACCTTGGCAGCAACCCAGACTCCGACAGATAAAGATAACAGCTTCTCCAGCGTTGAGAAATAAGTTGAATCCTGCAACCAGACTCCTCCCTGAGTCCCTCCTTAAATACTATCTTGAGAGGAGCCTAATTACAACCACCTGGATCCAATAAAGAAGGTATAAAACCCACCCACTTTCAATTCAACTCCATTTTGTACCAGAACCATCAATGCTGGTGGTTCTTTTTCATCTATCTTTCCACCTTCAACCATGTTTCCAATCAGCCTCCATGTTTCCGGTGTCTTTCTCCCACCTGAACCAGGTGGGTATTTCTTGCAACAATTGCTACCTTGGGGGAACCATGATATAGCAGGACTACCTCAGTGCTGATAAGAGTTTAATTTGGAAGCCTAAGATCTATTCTTGTATTTGATCATAAAAGGCCTTTGCTCTTCAAGTGAATTGATACTTCCAGAATGCTGTGCTATCACAAAAATCCATGCCGTTCATCTCCAGCAGTCCAATATTAATCTCCGCCCTCCCCCAATTTCTTTCTTTCTTTCTTTTGTAAAAAAATTTTTATTTTCAAAACAAACATACAAATCCTCCTTCTTTACATACTGTAGAAAGTGTACCAGCTGGTTACCAAAGGCTTTTGTGCATCTCTTCCACCGTCATCAAATATAATTCATATTAATTCTAATATCTTAAATATTTATTATATTACCATCCTCATACCTCCGCTTTTATTTGACTACAATTATTTAAACATCCTTCATCCTAAAATATACCAAGATTTAATACATAACCACATGCTGGCATTTCATTTACTTATTTATAAAGTCCTCCATTAACATTCAATCCTCATATCCTGTTTTAGCTAAACACCCCTAATATTTAATACCAAAATTTTCTAATCCTCCATGTATATAATTTATTATCATTATCCTTCCATTATTTAACTATATCCTATATCATAACGTTTTCCCCCCTATTAGTTAAAACTGTGTCTAATTTTTTCTTTTTTATTGTTATTGTTATTAATAACCTTTATATATAGTTCAAAAATATTTCTAGCCTTCCCGTCACAGGTAACATTCAATATTCATATCCAATTATTACTCATTATAACAGCTCAACATTGTATACATTACTGATTTCTTTCTTTCTATGCCACACACGCACGCGTGCACACAATCTTCAGAATGCCATTTTTGGAATCAAAGAGGTCAACATTTTTCACTTTCTTTTCTTCATGCGGGGAGGGGGGCCAGGTCTTGTCCAGGTTCTGAGATCATGTAGGATTGATCGTGGCACGACAAAACCGCGCTCGACTAAAGCGTGCCCGATTAAACCGTGTCACTGACGTCATCAGCAGGGCGACAACAGCGAGCGCGGAGAAAGAAGGGCGCTTTAAATAGCGCTTTGAAAGCAAGCCGATTCAAGTTAAGGTAAGGGTTAGGTTTAGGGTTAGGTTTAGGGTTAGGTTAAGGGTTAGAATTAGGTTTAGGATTAGGTTTAGGGAGGTTAGGTTTAGGTTTAGGGGTTAATTTTAGGTTTAGCGTTTACAGCGTGCTTTTTTCTCCACACTGTTGTCGCGCTGTGATGACGTCAGCTACGCGGTTTCGTCGAGC
>NC_045544.1:4422466-4504617 GCF_009769535.1 Thamnophis elegans
CCTTAGCACTTTAAGACCTGTGGACTTCAACTCCCAGAGTTCCTCAGCCAGTCTCCAACCTTAGCACTTTAAGACCTGTGGACTTCAACTCCCAGAGTTCCTCAGCCAGTCTCCAACCTTAGCACTTTAAGACCTGTGGACTTCAACTCCCAGAGTTCCTCAGCCAGTCTCCAACCTTGGCCACTTTAAGACCTGCGGACTCCAACTCCCAGAGTTCCTCAGCCAGTCTCCAACCTTGGCCACTTTAAGACCTGCGGACTCCAACTCCCAGAGTTCCTCAGCCAGTCTCCAACCTTGGCCACTTTAAGACCTGCGGACTTCAACTCCCAGAGTTCCTCAGCCAGTCTCCAACCTTAGCACTTTAAGACCTGTGGACTCCAACTCCCAGAGTTCCTCCGCCAGTCTCCAACCTTAGCACTTTAAGACCTGTGGACTTCAACTCCCAGAGTTCCTCAGCCAGTCTCCAACCTTAGCACTTTAAGACCTGTGGACTCCAACTCCCAGAGTTCCTCAGCCAGTCTCCAACCTTGGCCACTTTAAGACCTGCGGACTTCAACTCCCAGAGTTCCTCAGCCAGTCTCCAACCTTGGCCACTTTAAGACCTGTGGACTTCAACTCCCAGAGTTCCTCAGCCAGTCTCCAACCTTGGCCACTTTAAGACCTGCGGACTTCAACTCCCAGAGTTCCTCAGCCAGTCTCCAACCTTAGCACTTTAAGACCTGTGGACTCCAACTCCCAGAGTTCCTCAGCCAGTCTCCAACCTTAGCACTTTAAGACCTGTGGACTCCAACTCCCAGAGTTCCTCAGCCAGTCTCCAACCTTGGCCACTTTAAGACCTGCGGACTTCAACTCCCAGAGTTCCTCAGCCAGTCTCCAACCTTGGCCACTTTAAGACCTGCGGACTCCAACTCCCAGAGTTCCTCAGCCAGTCTCCAACCTTGGCCACTTTAAGACCTGCGGACTTCAACTCCCAGAGTTCCTCAGCCAGTCTCCAACCTTGGCCACTTTAAGACCTGCGGACTTCAACTCCCAGAGTTCCTCAGCCAGTCTCCAACCTTAGCACTTTAAGACCTGTGGACTTCAACTCCCAGAGTTCCTCAGCCAGTCTCCAACCTTAGCACTTTAAGACCTGCGGACTTCAACTCCCAGAGTTCCTCAGCCAGTCTCCAACCTTAGCACTTTAAGACCTGTGGACTTCAACTCCCAGAGTTCCTCAGCCAGTCTCCAACCTTGGCCACTTTAAGACCTGCGGACTTCAACTCCCAGAGTTCCTCAGCCAGTCTCCAACCTTGGCCACTTTAAGACCTGCGGACTCCAACTCCCAGAGTTCCTCAGCCAGTCTCCAACCTTGGCCACTTTAAGACCTGTGGACTTCAACTCCCAGAGTTCCTCAGCCAGTCTCCAACCTTGGCCACTTTAAGACTTGTGGACTCCAACTCCCAGAGTTCCTCAGCCAGTCTCCAACCTTAGCACTTTAAGACCTGTGGACTTCAACTCCCAGAGTTCCTCAGCCAGCAAAGCTGGCTGAGGAACTCTGGGAGTTGGAGTCCACAGGTCTTAAAGTGGCCAAGGTTGGAGACCACTGACGTCAGAAACTAAGCCAAAGGAGGAGAAAAGCGGAGCCGTCCACTCTGGGGAAAGGAAAACACCGCCTCCCGCTGGGCGGCAGGGGGCGCCCGCGAGACTCCCTCCCCGGGGATGGAAGGGAAGGAGGGTTTTTTTTTAAAGCGGGAGGGGCTGCCTTGCCCTGCGCTCGTCCCGGAGCTCAAGGTAGGCGGAGGGGAGGGGGATGCAGTCCTGAAGCCCCTCTGGGTGGAGGGGGGGGGGAAAATGCACCCTCGGGGTTCAGCCCAGGGAGGCGGCGGGGGCGGCAGCCGCTGCTGATCGCTTCCTTCCTTGCTGCATTAACGCCCAGCCTAGACTGACATTGCGGGGGGGGGGGGGAGAGACTGGGGGGTCCCCGCTTGCTCGGCGCTTTCTTTCCCGTGCAAAAATGAAGCATGGGTTTTGTAGTCTTGGCTTGCTTGGAAGCCAGGCGGGGGCTGGGAGTCAATTGCACGCGTTTAGCCAAGATTGCACGCCCGGAGTTTCTGCGTGGGAAGTAGGCGGCTATATAAATGTTTCTATGCATGTGTGTCTGTGATACATACGTATGCAATGTGTCTGCACATGCATGCCTAAGCACGGACTCAAAACGTTGAAGCCGCCAGTGGGGGGCGCTCTCTAAATTGGTTTTTAATGTGTATGTATATATGTACACAAGGCGCGCCTAGGCACCTACATAAAAACACAGGCATAAAACATTTTATGTGTTGGGTGGCTGTAAATTCTGTTTTATATGCATCTTTTGTGGGTGCGCACACACAACCCTTGTTAACTTTACATCTGCTTAACTCTTTATTATTTGGCCATGCATTGCATTGTGTACAATTGATCTTCCTGGTTCCTGTTGAGTTGGTTGGTAGATCATTGCTGATCTCCTGAAGCCACATTCCTGATCTTTGGGGATGTCATCAATAAGTAGCAATAGCAATAGCAGTTGGACTTATATACCGCTTCATAGGGCTTTCAGCCCTCTCTAAGCGTTTTACAGAGTCAGCATATCGCCCCCAACAATCCGATAGATAGATAGATAGATAGATAGATAGATAGATAGATAGATAGATAGATGATAGATAGATAGATAGATAGATAGATAGATAGATAGATGATAGATAGATAGATAGCAATAGCAGTTAGACATATACCGCTTCATAGGGCTTTCAGCCCTCTCTAAGCGGTTTACAGAGTCAGCATATCGCCCCCACAGTCTGGGTCCTCATTTCACCCACCTCGGAAGGATGGAAGGCTGAGTCAACCTTGAGCCGGTGAGATTTGAACAGCCGAACTGCAGATTGCAGTCAGCTGAAGTAGCCTGCAGTGCTGCATTTAACCACTGCGCCACCTCGGCTCTAGATCATTGCTGATCTCCTGAAGCCACATTCCTGATCTTTGGGGATGTCATCAATAAGTAGCAATAGCAATAGCAGTTGGACTTATATACCGCTTCATAGGGCTTTCAGCCCTCTCTAAGCGGTTTACAGAGTCAGCATATCGCCCCCAACAATCCGATAGATAGATAGATAGATAGATAGATAGATAGATGATAGATAGATAGATAGATAGATAGATGATAGATAGATAGATAGCAATAGCAGTTAGACATATACCGCTTCATAGGGCTTTCAGCCCTCTCTAAGCGGTTTATAGAGTCAGCATATCGCCCCCAACAATCTGGGTCCTCATTTCACCCACCTCGGAAGGATGGAAGGCTGAGTCAACCTTGAGCCGGTGAGAATTGAACAGCCGAACTGCAGAACTGCAGTCAGCTGAAGTAGCCTGCAGTGCTGCATTTAACCACTGCGCCACCTCGGCTCTAGATCATTGCTGATCTCCTGAAGCCACATTCCTGATCTTTGGGGATGTCATCAGTAAGTCTTGCCTGCGTATAACGGGCTTGGAGGCTCCATAGCAGTGGTGGGTTTCAAAAATTGTTCGAACCTACTCTGTGGGTGTGGCCTCCTTTGTGGGAGTGGCTTGCCGCCCATGTGACCGGATGGGAGTGGCTTGCCGCCCAGGTGACCGGATATGAAGATGCCGACGACACTTGTCAGAACCACCTTAAATGACCTCACACACAGCACTGGCATGCATAAAAATAGGATGTAAACTTGTTTTTTAAAAGGCATCTTTGGTTTGCGTTAAAACAACTTCAACACACGCAATGTTCTGATTGCACCACAAACGCAGTAGTCATCCTTACCTTTCACAGAGGCCCTGAGTTTTATAAATATGAGCATGATAGTGTAGAATAATCATATCCAAGGACCAGGGGTGGGTTTCAAAAAATGTTTGGAACCTCTTCTGTAGGTGTGGCCTGCTTTACGGGTCCACTGGTGGAACCTCTTCTAACCGGTTCGGTAGATTTGACGAACCGGTTCTACCGAATAAGTGCAAACTGGTAGGAACCCACCTCTGCTCCATAGAAACAATCCAACTTCATTTCTAAGGAAAGGATCCAGCCCTCTTGAAAGAGGCCACCAAGTTTACACCAAGGATACTCCCCAAAGACAAAACCATACAATAGAGGAAGCGATCAGTACAAGTGTACATCAGACTCATAGAGTTGCCTGAAATATGAGCCTGTCTAGTTTGTGTCCAGTACAGAAATGGCAAATATTCGGAAAGTAGGATATTTGGGCCTAACTTAGTAAGTCAAGATTCAACCATGGCTTATTAATAATTGACTGAGTCTGTACAGCCCAAATGATGAGTATCCATCAGCAGCACGGAAGCTATTCGGATTAGCCCTGCAGTAAACGCTGTGGGGAATAAAATAGGGCAGCCCAAACCTCATTTAACCTCCCTGGTTTATTGCAGTGTCACCTGTTCACTATACCTTAACAGGGAACAACCTGTCACCTTTCAATGTTGGCATTGAAAGTTAGTGTTCCTGGGACCTCCAAAAGGAGCTTGCCAATCCCACCTCTGAAGAGCACTCATTGATTTTGCCATAGGTAGCGAAGGACGGAGGAATGCACTATGAAGAGCCGAGGTGGCGCAGTGGTTAGGGTTCAGTACTGCAGGCCACTTCAGCGGACTGTTACCTGCAGTTCAGCGGTTCTAATCTCACCGGCTCAAGGTCGACTCAGCCTTCCATCCTTCCGAGGTGGGTGAAATGAGGACCCAGACTGTGGGGGCGATATGCTGACTCTGTAAACCGCTTAGAGAGGGCTGAAAGCCCTATGAAGCGGTATACAAGTCTAACTGCTATTGCTATTGCTACTATGGCCACTCCCATTATGTAACAGCGGAAACTTGCGAAAGTTTGTAAAAGACTACCCAGCACCCCTTATATTCCAAGGCTTGGAATGAGACACGCAAAAATCAAAGTGAAAAGGAAGTCAGTGAACAGATGCCAAAGGGAAGAGGTTTACTTAGCTTGAAGAAGGGATGCCATGTGTATTTAAATATCGATACCCTTATATCATTCCTTAATTGTAGTGTACTACAATTACACGTGCGTTTAACTTTATTCATAAAAGTTATATGTTGCCCATTCGACTACCGAAGTGACTCGGGCATCTTACAAAATGATATGGAGAAATCCAAGGGATCCGGTTTTATAGGTATTGCCTTGGTCCAAGAGAAGAAATAGGCCATAAGAAAGAACCTAGGGAATTAGACCTATTGGGAAGAAGATCAGCTTGATCCCAATACTGGATTCAATCCTTGTGCTGTCCCAACAGTACATAGCTAATATAGGAATTGAGAGCTGTCTCCTTTAAGAAACTACCTCATGGGAAATGTAACTACCTTATGGGAAATGTAGTCCCGTAACATATGACCACATCTGTGCCCCCTGATTGGGCAGTGGGGTACCCTGCCCGGGAAAAGTGATTTATTAGGGGTGATTCTGTGAATAGCCTTGGTGTACCTGAAGCAGCTTTGCACCAGCAGCATGGGTTAGAGGAATTTATGTCTTTTTACACCACGTGATGGGACAGATCATGGAAAGTCAGAAGAATCTTAACACTGAACTGTACGTTTTGCTATGAAGGATGCCTGATAATAAACGTGATCTGAAAGATATTCCTAAGCGTGGAGTTAACTGGCTGCCCGAGCAGAACCTCATTGCCCAGGGCAGAACAATCCTGCTAACACCAGCTTTGTGACATGATCGCATGGAATTTGGAATAAGTCCTAAGGAACTAAGGGAACAAAGAAGTTTATGGAATTCTTGGGGCATCAAATAATAATTTTGCCTGCACCCAGGCTGAATGCACTCCCAAGCGCAGCAGGAATTTGCAGTGCCCTTTGCATATAAAGCAGGCATATCCAATTCATGCGGCCTCACAAGACAGTAAAGGAAGTTTGTTATATTTTATATGCGGCCCAAGACAATTCCTCTTCACTCAGTGGGATCCAGGCAAGCACTTGGATGTTTCTGGTATAAATGAGCTTTGCACGTTTCGCCACAGCACGTGAGCTGGCATTAAGCCAGGAAAGGATTGCCCCATCTTCCATTGCAAAATTGGGCACAGGGTAAGGCTATCTATTTACAGTCCTCTAATCCTTACACAAACCGGCGACTTAATTAATACCTCCCACAACTCCGATCGGTTTTTTCTCAGAAGATCTGGTTTCATTTTTACTGCTGGATGATTGTTGGGGCATTCCTAAAAAATCTTTCTCTGGTTTCCCTCCTGTTGAGTTGAATTCCTCGTAACTACATCGCCACAATTCACATTGTTTTTGGTTGGTGACAGTGTGAATTCCCATCACCTCTTTTTTCCTGCTATTTAAAAAATAAATAATAATCCAGCTAGCCTTGGGAAACACTAAATGTATTCGTGCTGACCTTTCTGAGATCGCCGTGGTTAATTACAAGTTGCTGCTTTCTGTGACACAATCATCCTCTCCTCCCTCCTTCCCTCTTAAATATTGTTTTAGCATGTCCATTTGGCCATTCTGTTTTTGTTTTTCAGGCTGTTCACCATGAGTGTGGATTGGATTGGCTTTGGTTACGGGCTGGTCGTGGCTCTTGGCGGGATCGTAGGATATATTCGCAAAGGTAACCGCGGACCTGTATGATGGAGAAAATGATGTCATTGTTTTCTGCTGGTTTTTTTTTCCTGCATTTTCTCAAATAGTTTCGTTAAGTCAGTGTTTTTCAACCTTGGCAACTTGAAGATGTCTGGACTTCAACTCCCAGAATTCCCCAGCCAGCGAATGCTGGCTGGGGAATTCTGGGAGTTGAAGTCCAGACATCTTCAAGTTGCCAAGGTTGAAAAACACTGCGTTAAGTTACGCTTTGCTTTTGCAATATGTTAAGCTTAGAAGAGGAATATGTGTAAAAAGATTAAAATACCAAGATAGATCAAACTGAATCGATATACCACTAAACCTCTTGGCCTAGTGGCTAATATAACTGCTTGATATGTAATGCAGCCCAGGTTCGAATCCTAGTAAGGGTATGGCTAGCTGATGAGAGCTAAATAGCTTGAAATAGATCTATACTAGTCTCCCTTTATTTATTTATCAGCACAAATGCAACACAAATGTAACAAAGGCAGCAGTAAAAAACATTGAGTTTCTGTTGTGATGGTCTCTTGTGACGAGCCGATAGGCAGAGAAAGGAAGCAGTATGCTTCCTCCATGTTTGGGCATACCAGGGGTTGTGGCATGGTGCATCACTAAACCTCTTGTGTCTATTTGATGCTTTGTAACCTTCATCACAGAGCAACAATTTTTGAATCAATGTATCTCAAATGGGCTTATTTACAGAATGCGCCAAAAATTGGGAACCCATGCGTTCCCACGGGGGTTGAAAGTTGCCAAAGTTGTGGCTGCTTCAATGGCACCATGCCGTCCGACTACATTTCCCAGCAACCTGTAGGCTGTGTGACACAAGAGAACGGGTGCCCTCACTCTCTTCCCGCCCCCCCCCCCACCGACCCCTGCTCCCAATTGGCTGGTAGCAAGGCCCGACAGGTGAGCAGCCATTGGCTACTTTGGTACCAATTGAAAGTAGAAATCTCTTAATGGTGGGTGACCAGTAAGGGGAGAACAAGGGAGTAATTTGGAAGCTTGCTGGCAAAGTAGGTTTGCTTGTGGCATATTGGCAGTTGATGAGTGAGCCATTCCCCCCCTCCCCCCAAAAAAGAAAGGGACGAGGCCTTTGGGGAATAAAACTTTGACTTTAACTTTTAATAAATTTATATGGTTCCACCACAAAACCGCGGTAGACTAAAGCGCGCTCGACGAAAGCGCGTACCTGACGTTATCACAGCGCGACGAAAACATCACGCTGTGAGCGGTAAAGTTAAAATTAACACGAAAACCTTACCCTAACCCCCCCAAACCTAACCCTTAACCTAACCCTTAACCTAACCCTAAACCTAACCCTAAACCTAACGCTAAACCTAACGCTAAACCTAATGCTAACCCTTAACCTAACCCTAACCCTAACCCTAACGCTTAACGTAACCCTAAACCTAACCCTAACCCTAATCCTTCACCTAACCCTAACCCTAAACCTAACCCTTACCTTTACGTGAATCGGCTTGCTTTAAAAGCGCTTTTTAAAGCGCCCTTTTTTCTCCGCGGTCGTATTTGTCACGCTGCTGATGACGTCAGGTACGCGCTTTAATCGGGCGCGCTTTAGTGGACCGTGGTTTTGTCGTGCCACGAATTTATATGCCACCCAATCCCGTAGGACTCTGGGCGGCTTACAGAAACAGGTTAAAATAAGGAGTTAAAAATAAAAAGAAACAATTGAAAAGAAACAATTTAAAAAACAACGCACCATACACTCAATCTGGGTGGGGCTGGACCTCATTCCTGAAGTCAACAGCCCCAGGCCTGCCGGAATAGCCAGGTTTTAGTGGCTTTTCGGAAGGCCGAGAGAGTGGGGAGGGTCCGGAATCGGAGCAGCTACAGAGAAGGCCCTTCTCCGAGGAGCCGCCAGCCGGCATTGTCCGGTCGACGGCACCCGGAGTAGGCCCAGCCTGTGAGTTCTTATCCTACATTGTTTCAGAGATCTTTTTCTGGAATGTTAAAAGGCCAGGTGAGGAGAGGTAGATTCCTTTTTCTCTTTTTGTCTCTGCAAAACAGAAAAAAATGTATTTAACATTGATTTCTAAAACTTTCCCCTTTCCAAAACATACAATTCATCATAGTTTAACATATTCTTAGTGCAACCGCGTTATTTTTTCCCATTGAAAAGTAATAGTATCTAATTCCTTCCTCTCACTGACAGAGTGGCTCTAGCAGCAGAATTGGAATAAATTTGGAAAGAATCAGAAATCACACAGTGGGAGAAACGTGGCATGCAATATTAGATTACAGAAATGCCATGTACGTGTTAGATTGGCTGCATGAAACACATATGCTCTACCTCTGCTAAACACTTAATTCCCACAGCACTGTCTTATATCTAAAGATATTTTCCCCATGTAGTAGAGCTCTATTACTGGTATCTTATGATTATATTACTTGATTGTTTGTGCGTACAGTGAGACAAATTCCTTGTGTGTCCAATTACACTTGGCACTAAAGAATACTCCATTCTATTCTTTTGTAAACCTACAAATATCCTGCTTGAATTCCCATGGAGCAGATATCAATAGTAGAGCCTTGGAACAGAATGGGGGCTGTCCCCACAGCCTTCTGATCAGATACTGTTCTGAAGAACCTTCACAAATAAATTACTAGTTCATGATTTCCTAACTGCATTTGCCCAATGCTCTCCGGGATCATTCCTCTCCTGTAGTGGAATAGTTACAGTGATGGGATTCAGCCGGTTCGCACCTATTCGGGAGAACCGCTTCGTAACTTTCTAAGCAGTTCGGAGAACCGGTTCTTGGAAGAAATCTTATTTTATTTTTTTTCCACTTTACAGGGCTAATCCTGTAAGGAAGGCAAGAAGGAAACATTCTGGTGTTGTTTCTAGCCTAATCTTTATTGACCTGTTTACAGAAACTGCCTCTCCAGTTAATCCTTATTACCATTGTAACAGCTAAGGCGAAGCGCCCATCGAAATGAGTTGGCCACAGCCACATTGTCACATGACCACCGAGCTATGCCTACCCAGCTGGTCATTATGGCAGAGAACCGGTTGTTAAATTATTTGAAACCCACCACTGAATAGTTACTATACATAGAGTGGTTGCTATAATTGCAACTTATCTACCCCAGAGTTACTAATGGGTTCAGAACAGGTCCTGAAAATCCCAGGAAACCCGAGTACACCATTTCTGCAGCGTCAGTAATAATTTAGATTAGTCTCTCCTGCTGAACCACCAGTGTGAACACAGGACTATCAAGTCACTCTCTTGTAACAAAAGAATGCAGAAAAGAAAAGGATTGGAATACAAGGGCGCAGAAGCTTCCGAATGAATTTATCCCTTGTTCAGCTTCTGACTGCACACTGGATATATATTTTTTCCCCCAATAAATTGGAGTATTGTTCAAAATAGTGGCAACTGGCAACAACTGACATAGCCAGAGATCTCAAGAGCCTAAGCCTGCCCCCCCCTCTCTCTCCCTGTCCCCCCCCTCCCACCGCCTCTATATATGCCATGTTATTCTTGCTTCCTAGCCATACATGTATAAGAAATGAAACTCTTGTTTCTGTGTAACTTTTTTCAGAAAAAGAGTCTTTGTCAAATGGAGTCATTTGGCATCATTTGTTATCCCTTTTTTTGTTCTTATTATCTGTCTTCAGAAGAACAGGGTCGAAATACGTCAAATAATCAAATACATTTTTCAGCTTCCAGAAATCAAAAGACGCGTCTTTCAAAAACAGAAGTACGTGTTCTTAAAAGAGTACAATGAGATTTTTTATTTATTTATTACAGGAAGTAAAATCTCATTGGTGGCTGGGCTTTTCTTTGGCCTGTTGGCTTGTTATGGAGCATATTGGGTAACCCACGATCCCAAAGATGTAAAGATATCATTGTGTGAGTATCCTACTTTGTGAAAAAAGAGGGCATGAAAGAGTTTTAAATGTACTTTCATTGGATTTGGATTGGATTTGGATTTATTTCATTTATATGCTGCCCTTTTCCCCGAAGGGGACCCAGGGCGGCTCACAATTCAGTCAGGGAGAGGGGTACAGACAGGGGACAAAAAGACAAACATAACAGTACACAATTTAAAAACACACAACAACCATACCATTCGAGAAGGGGGGCAGAAGCTCTTTAGCCCCAGGCCTGTCGGAATAGCCAGGTTTTAAGGGCTTTGCGGAAGGCCTGGAGGGTGGTGAGGGTTCGAATCTCCACGGGGAGTTCGTTCCAGAGGGTCGGAGCAGCCACAGAGAAGGCTCTCCTCCGGGTAGTCGCCAGTCGGCATTGGCCGGCGGATGGAATTCGGAGGAGGCCTAATCTGTGGGATCTAATAGGTCTATTGGAGGTAATTGGCAGCAGGCGGTCTCTCAAGTACCCAGGTCCAATACCATGAAGGGCTTTATAAGTGACGACTAACCCCTTGAAGCGTATCCGGAGACCAATAGGCAGCCAGTGCAGCTCGCGGAGGATAGGTGTTACGTGGGTGAACCGAGGTGCACCCACAATCGCTCGCGCGGCTGCATTCTGGACAAGCTGAAGTCTCCGAATGCTCTTCAAGGGCTGCCCCATGTAGAGGACGTCATTATATACTGGAGTTATCAGAATAATCAGAAACTGAAAACTAGTTGCTATCATATGCACTATTTGTAAACTCATAACATGCAGGTTAAAAGTTTATAGCTGTCTTTAAACAGCATTGGTATTGCATGCAAACCTTGAGGGTTAAGGCCAATCCCTCTGCCTTGTTAACTTCTTGTCTTCTGAATTATAATTTTTTGGACTCTGATTTCCATTTTTAGCTTACGCATTTTAACAGTCTCCTTAATTCTGTTTTCAACTCTGCTTTTAAGTCATGCGTTGATAACCAGAGTCCCTTGATAGGAAGCTATGGAAACTGAGCAAATAAATAAATCATTTTTTTACTTCGTTGTTGCAAACCGCCCAGCTTCACTCACATCTGGTGAGATGGGCAGTGTAAAAATTAAAACGAATGAATAAATTTAGTTTCAAAGGGTAAGATTTGAGATGGAGTGGTTGATTCAGGTTCCTTAAGGATGAAGAAATAATAATTGGCTTAACTTGTGCAAGCCTGCATGTATTGGGACGTTGAGAATTTTTCCATCCCGTGGATGGAGCAAGCTTTGTAAAATGTGGAATTACGTAAACGCTTTATTGTTTTCACCAAGCCTTGTTATTGGCTAGATCAGTGTTTCTCAACCTTGGCAACTTGAAGATGTCCGGACTTCAACTCCCGGAATTCCCCAGCCAGCGAATGCTGGCTGGGGAACTCCGGGAGTTGAAGTCCGGACATCTTCAAGTTGCCAAGGTTGAGAAACACTGCTTTAGGAGCTTTTTGGAATCCATTAAAGTATTATCTGCTACAAATTGAAGTCCGGACATCTTCAAGTTGCCAAGGTTGAGAAACACTGGGCTAGATTATCTGGGATGATGGAATTTATAGATCCACATTTCTGAAGGCTCCCAGGTTGGAAACAAGGTTGGTGCACTTCATGGATTCACATTCGACACTGAGTTGCCATTGAATTGAAGTCCGAATTTGCACATGACTTGGCCAAAACGTGTCTGGACCACACAACAAGATGCTTTAATTTAAACAAAACATATTCTTTGAAAGGTACCCAAGCTTATTTCTTGTTTCATTAGTGAAATTTATAGTTGGGGAAAATAGTTATGGAAAAAGGACTCTGTTGCTGAGATGGAAAGATAAGAACAGTTCAGAACAGGCACAAAGACACCATTTGTATGGACCTCAGTAGAAAGAATTCTAATTATAAGTTGGTGAGGATGTAGAAAAAAAAACTTATTTTTTGTTTTTGTTTTGGAATATTATGGCATTTGAGTGATTTTTTTTCTTTTGTTTTAATAGCTGTCTACTTAATTTGGAATAATTTTAATTTGCTGACATAAATAATTATGAGACTATAGTTAAAGCACAGCATAACATTTGCTAAAATAAACATCCTGTATTTTTGCCTGCAGTCACAGCTTTTATACTGACCACTATAATGGGAGTGAGGTTTAAGAGGACCAAGAAACTCATGCCGGCTGGAATTATAGCAGGCCTCAGGTAAACCGTTTCTGCTTTACGACACCATCCGAAGTTTACTTATCTAGCCCCCAGGGACTACAGTGGGTCATATTGTGATTGCACTTGTATACTAGTACACAACGTGTGATTTTAAATGCTGTAAAAGAGTTCCTGGATGTAAATGGGACTGATTAACATAGAATCGGTTTATGGATGACTGGATACTTGTCATCCGGTTCTAATTATGCTATTTCTGAAATTTACATTCTAGAATATTCTATGATTTTACTGTCACACTAAAATAGGTGTGTGTGTGTGTTATGTGTGTTTAGAGAGAAAGAGAGAAGAGATTAGATTAGATTTAGTTTATTTGTATGCCGCCCTTCTCCGGGAGGGACTCAGGGCGGCGAACAACTCGAAAGGGGGAAAAGGGGATACAAACACAATACACATAATTAAAATACACAAGGGTCATACAGCCATACAAGTCGAGAGGGGAGGGGAACTCATCAACCCCAGGCCTGCCGGCACAGCCAGGTTTTGACAGCTTTCTGGAAGGCCTGGAGAGAGGTGAGGGTCCGAGTCTCCGCGGGGAGTTCATTCCAAAGGGCCGGAGCTGCTACAGAGAAGGCCCTCCCCCGGGTGGTAGCCAGATGGCATTGGCTGGTAGACGGAACCCGGAGGAGGCTGACCCTGTGCGATCTAACGGGTCTTTGGGAGGTAATTGGCAGCAGGCGGTCTCTCAAGTACCCAGGTCCAATACCATGAAGGGCTTTATAAGTTACGACTAGCACTTTGAAGCGTATCCGGAGACCGATCGGTAGCCAGTGCAGCTCACGGAGGATAGGTGTAACGTGGGTGTACCGAGGTGCACCCACAATCGCTCGCGCGGCTGCACTCTGGACGAGTTGTAGTCTCCGAATACTCTTCAAAGGCTGCCCCATGTAGAGCGCATTGCAGAGGAAAGTTTGATTAGTTGATTGCGGAATCCATTCTCCTGATTTCCAAAGGAACTGTTTACGTAAGAACATTATTCTTAAGAGGTGAGGATTTGCTTCCAGCTATTCAAAATCAAAGACTTCAGATGCCGTCACTCCCAGGAAGAGTCCATGCAACCTTAAATTATAGCGGTTGAGGCCCAACATACATGTGAACGGCACCAAATGGGGAAGCCTGTTTTAAGGCATATCTGCAGTACAGGAGTGCAACTTCCAACCGTTTTTGAGGTTGAAATTTCACACAGGTCCCCGTTCCTGTTGGAACTCTCCATTCAGAGCTCCCTCTCCTCCTCTCCGTATACTACTCTGAATATAAAAATTGGAAATTGTTCATGTCTTAACTGATCGCTCATTATTGAGCCGAGGTGGCGGAGTGGGTAGAGTGCAGTACTGCAGGCCACTTCAGTTGACTGCTATCTGCAGTTCGGCGGTTCAAATCTCAGCGGCTCAAGGTTGACTCAGCCTTCCATCCTTCCGAGGTGGGTAAAATGAGGACCCAGACTGTGGGGGCGATATGCTGACTCTGTAAACCGCTTAGAGAGGGCTAAAAGCCCTATGAAGCGGTACATAAGTCTAACTGCTATTGCTATTGCTATTGCTATTTTTTATTATTATTATTATTATTATTATTATTATTATTATTATTATTATTATTAATACAGCCTGGTGATGGTTGTGAGACTTGTCTTCCGGCTCATATGAGAAAAGAGGCACTTCCAGATTTCCACGCAATCAGACAAAGTACTCATTGAATTACGGATATCCCTTCCGAAAGATCAGCCATTTTTGTTGTGATTACGATGACATAAAGGCAGCGTTATTCCTCCTGGACTCAGAAATCCATTCATTCCTTGTGTCGCATTCTTTAATGTTTTAAGTAACATTTTGTTGATTTATGTCTTATTCAGACCAATGACTAACTTGGCCTTCTAATTACTCTTTTAATTTGTGGGACGAAGATTCAATTTACGCTTTATTCTTCCTGGAATGAATAGAAGTCACAGGATTTTTAAAACTCAGGTTTTGTCATATATGGTGGCATCTAATAAAGTTTATACCCAGTCCTCCTAGATGAAGGTAATTTCATAGATCAAGATACGGAATAATACAAATTTATGTATATGGATTACATTGGGTTTTTATCTTTGTAAGCTACCCAGAGTCGCCGAGAGTGAGTTGGGCGGCCATAGAAGTTTCATAAATAAATAAATATTGTCTTTCAGTTCCGTTAAAATATTAATGAATGCTGTATTAATTTCTTATAATGCTAAAAAAAATCTATTCCAAAAGAGGTATGGCTTATGTCTTGAAATGCAAACAAATAACATATTAAAAATAAAAACACTTTAATATTTTGAATACAAACTCTCTTGTAAGTTGTTGACTTTCAGTATTTCTTAAAGTGGTTTGAATGAGGTGATTGACTGAAAAAAATTATAGATTGGGTGGGACAGGTATTTTTCGGAGTATAAGATATACCTTTCCCCCCCCCCCAAAGGGTGGGGGGGCGCATCTTATACCCTGAATACAGCTTTTTTGGCTTTCCGAAACCCCGCGCCCTTCACAAAAATGGCCGTGCATAGCCTTTAGGAAGCTTGTAAAGTGCTCCTGGGGGCTGGGGAGGGCAAAAATGAGCAAAAAATGGGCCGTTTTTTGCTCATCCCCCCCCCAGCCCCTAAGAGCACTCTACAAGCCTCCTAAAGACTATGTGTGCCCCCTTTTTTTGGCAAAAGGGTCATTTTTTGCTCCTTTTTGCCCCCGTCCGGATCACACTCCCTTGTCACCTCCCCACTGCTCTAATGCTCAGGCGCCCTGCTCAGAGTTGGAACCCTGTCCAGGGTCCTCCACCTCCTCCAGAGCCGACTCATAGGGCCCTTCGCTGTCGGAGTCTGGTGGCAGCTCCAACGGCTCCTGCTGGGCCACAACAGGTAGCAGTCTGGGGCTTTGGGTGGTAACCGGAGAGGCATGGAGGGAATGGAGACCTGGAAATGGAGATTTCTGGCATGCCTCATATGTATCGTAATAGTACTGAAACTTATATAGCACTCCATAGTGCTTTACAGCACTATCTGAGCAGTATACAGAGCCAGCAAGTTCCTCCCAACAACCTGGGTCCTCATTTTACAGAACTCAGAAGGATGAAAGATAGAGTCAACCCTTGAGTAAGTCAGGATCGAACTCTTGGCAGTGGGCAGAATCAGCCTGCAATACTGCATTCGAAGCACTGCGCCATCGTGGCTCTTAATGTATGTGGCACACTAAGAGCTGGCCCTATCCTGTCTTCCCACCACTGCTGCCCGAGTCAGATTCTTCTTCACAGCTCCATCCTAGAGGGTCCCAGGCAGGGGTGGGTTTCAACCGGTTCGTGGCGGTCCCTGCGAACCGGTTGGTCAGTGAACGCGGAAGTAAGTAACTTCCGGGAATGGCGAAGGGCCCGCCCGCCCGCGGTCCTTACCCGGTTTTGATAGGTTCTGCGCAGGACGCATACAGCGCCTGCGTGATCCTCCAGGAGCAGCTGGAACATCGCGCAGACGCTAGTACGCATGCGTGCTAGCGGTTGGAACGAGGCGAGAAACCCACCCCTGGTCCCAGGGATCAGGAGGGGGATGGGTTTCCAGTGTACTATATGTGTTTTGCCACTTTCCAACTCTCAGCTGCGGACTGGTGTGTTCACATCAGCAAAAGTTTGCAATTTGAAGATTCATTAGTAGTCAAAGTAGATGTAGACTAGAATGCATTGCTATGATAAAAAAATAGAATGTATTGCTGTAAATTGAAAGGATTAAGGTCTGTATAGAATTACATTTTACGTGATAACAAAAGAGAAATTTATTGAGTTCTTTTTCTTAGCAATAGCAATAGCAGTAGACTTATATACCGCTTCATAGGCCTTTCAGGCCTCTCTAAGCGGTTTACAGAGAGTCAGCATATTGCCCCCAACAATCTGGGTCCTCATTTTACCCACCTCGGAAGGATGGAAGGCTGAGTCAACCCTGAGCCGGTGAGATTTGAACCGCTGACCTGCTGATCTAGCAGTAGCCTGCAGTGCTGCATTTAACCACTGCGCCACCTTGGCTCTTTCTTAAGTTATTACTACATAATAACAACTATAGAGATGGTAGTTAATGAC
Organism: Thamnophis elegans; assembly: GCF_009769535.1. Lineage (NCBI taxonomy): Eukaryota > Metazoa > Chordata > Lepidosauria > Squamata > Natricidae > Thamnophis > Thamnophis elegans. The sequence goes on from NC_045544.1 coordinate 4,439,255, forward strand.
ATTCCAAATAAGAAATCACTGCGTTTCTTTTAAGGTATAAACAGCAATAACAATAAAATCATATGAAAAAAAAAGTATTATACGCAATAATTTTAGATACAAGTCCTTCAAAAATATTTTTCATCTAAATTACTGATTTTTTTCACTGTTTCCAAAGGATTGTGATTATAAAACTAAAAGGAATTGCAATTTTACTTAGTTTATCTTTCTAATGATAGAGGCAGTTAAAATCAGCAATATATTGGGCAGTGGGGGGGGGGGGGAGAAACATGTTAGTAGAACTATTTGGAAAACCCCTTTAGAAATTGAATATTTTTTTAATTTGTGCCAGCATGTTGTCATCCATTGGAGGTTTCCTTTGACTTCCAGGCTGCAAGAATTTCTTTATTGTCGGTATATTGCTTATTCTTGTTTTGAAAGCCTAGGAAAGATAGAAAAAATTTCTCTTAAAAAACAATGAAAAATAAGATATGAGTTTACCGCCTGAAAATGCTATCTATTTCTAGATGCAAAATGAAAATGTGAGGCTAGTTCAAAATGTTGAAGTACTAAAAGTTTTAAATGCTAATATTATTAAAAGTACTGCAAGAAAACACGACAACGGGTGAGGTCAGAAATCTTAATTTCAAAGCATTCTTCTGAAAAGTAAATTGGAGATTAGCAGAAAAACGCACACTCCATAGAAGCTTGAGGAACTGGCTGTCATCACAGAACGATTGTGAGATTTCCTTTTCCTTCATCCTTCAAATTTATACAATAAAATTGGTAGGTTATTATTGGCATTCATATAATTCCTCTACAGCAGGGCGTGGCCTGGATGTGTCACACACTGGCCACGCCCGGTTTAGCTACGGGGGGAAAAGTCGTGATATGTCACGTGATGACGCTATGACAATGCAATTTTGACTCTCCTGCTCTACAGAAGCAAGATTCTTCAAATAAAGCTCCGGCCTCACTAATTAAGCGAGTGTATATTGACTAAGAATCATATTTGACAGATAATATGTAAGTTTGTGGTTCTCGATAGTAGCTTTGTAATTTGTCTTAGATGTTCTTGGTGGAAGACTCCCAAATCCTTTCCAGTATTTAGATTGCTAAGAAATCATTGGGAAAAAAACCCTACAAATGTATTTCTTTTTCCCCTCCTCTCTCCCTCCCTCCTCTAGTCTTCCCTCTACATTCCATTTTGCCCATCAAATCACCTGATGGTTGAGCAATTATTGGAAACAGTGCTTAAATATGGAGCAATCCGTACAGGTTCAAACTGCAATCCAGTCTAAGCTGCAATGAAAGAATCTGGCAATGTATCAAAGACCTGTGATGCTTCGTAATGTGTGTGGTTTTTAAACTTTGCCTTCTCGGCTCTTTTTGATCTACACCCAAAAATCGACTTCAAAGGAACATCAACTAGAGATGGTATTGATCAAAAGTGCCACAAGTTTCTTCTGCAGCTAAACCGGGGGAGATCTACCAGTGCGGAGTCTGGTGAATCAGGAAATACGTGCATTTAAGTAAGAAAAAAGAAAGCACACTTAAGTTCTGGGACCTCATGAAATTGAGATTCAAAATCCTGATTGCACTTGGAAGAGGTGGTGGGTTTTTTCCTAAGCATGTGCCATGTATCAGCATAGGCCCTATGATGGTGAACTTATGGCACACATGCCCGAAGTGGCAAGCGGAGCCATGTTGCCTGTTCCGCTTCCAGGTTTCTGGTGCGACAATAAGCTGGCCTTCGCGCGTGCAGGAGTGCCAGAAACCAGAAGAACTAGTCTTCCAGTTTCTGGCGTGTGCATGCGCGCTGGCCAGCTGATCATCGGATGCCCATGTGTGCCAGAAACTAGAATACCAGCTGTCTAGTGCACATGCGCCAGTGGTGGGTTTCAAAAAATTTTAGACCCTCTTCTGTAGGTGTGGCGTGCTTTGTGGGAGTGGCTTGCTGGCCATGTGACCAGGTGGGAGTGGCCAACTTGTAAAATGTGGTGAGACTCAATAAACAACGCTCTTGCTTAGCAACCAAAATGTTGGCTCAGAAACTCTGGCATTTGAAGCACGCAAGTCTTAAAGCTGTCAAGTTACAAGACCCTTGCACCACTAACACTTTAGGGGGAAAAAACCCCAGGGGTGTTCAAAGTTGACAGCTTTAAGACTTGTAGACTTCAACTCGCAGAATTCCTCCTCCAGTTATGTTGGCTCAGGAACTCTGGCACTGAAGTGTTCAAGTCTTAAAGCTGTCAAGTTACAAGACTTGAACCCCTAACCCTTTAGGAAAAAAAACCCCAGGGGTGTTCAAACTTGACAGCTTTAAGACGGGTGGATCTCAACTCCCAGAATTCCTCCTCTCACTTTTCATCTTGATGATGTGTGGACGGGCATGGGGAGGGAGCTGGAACCGGTTCTAAACGGCACGGTAGATTTGTGGAACCTCTTCTATAGAAGAGGTTAGAACTGACATGTGTGTGCCGGAAACCAAAAGTTCATTTCCCAGTGTGGGCATGCCCCCTGTGCCACTCCTCTTCCAGGTCACTTGGTGCCGAAAAGGTTTGCCATCACTGGCATAGGCAGCGATTATAAATCAAAAAGACCATACAGGTAGTCCTCAACTTAGAACACTTCATTTAGTGACCATTCAAAGTTACAACAGTACTGGAAAAAAGAGACTTATGACCATTTTTCACAATTACAACCTTTGGAGCCGTCCCGTGATCATGTGAGCAAAATTCAGATTCTTGGCTAGTGGTTCATACATATGACCACTGCAATGTCCTGGGGTCACGTGATCCCTTTTTGCAACCTTCTAACAAGCAAAGTCAATGGGGGAGCCAGATTCAGTTAACAACCAGGTTACTAACTTATCAACTGCAGTGATTCACTTAACAACTGTGGCAAGGAATGTCACAAAATGAGGCCAAACTCAATTTAAAAATTCTCTCTCAACCACATAAATTTTGGGCTCAAGAGTAGTCAGTTGAGGATTATATCATCCATATAAAGCAAAGGGACAGAAATTCATACTCATTCCCTACATGAGATGCAGATGTCAAAGCAAGTATCCTCCTCCTCCTCCTCCTCCTCCTCCTCCTCCTCCTCCTCGTGGCATTCTGGTAGCTGCAGTGGTTCTTTCCAAATAATCTCCATCAATGCCTGACAATCTAGTCCCGGGATGGCGAACCTATGGCACATGTGCCACGGGTGGCACGCGGAGCCATTTGTCAGGGCACGCGATGCCCTGTCAGCTGAGTTCACCCTATTTTAAAGCCAAAGTCTCTCTCCAGAGGCTTTATAGGAGCCTGGGGAGAGAGAAAAGAGCCTCCCGCCCTCCCCCAGAGGCTTCATGAGCTTCCCTGAAGCCCCTGGAGCGCAGAAAAACGCCCCTATGGGCAAACCGGAAGTTCGGGAACGGACTCCCGGTTTGCTCGGAGGGTCGTTTTGAGTGCTCCGGAGGCTTCAGGGACCTTCAGGAAGCTTCTCTGAAACCTTCGGCGCTTAAAACGACCCTCCAAGCAAACTGGAAGTGACTTCTGGTTTGCTCGGAGGGTTGTTTTGATTTGTCCGGAGGCTTCCCTGAAGCCTCCGGGGAGCCTCCAGTGGGGCAGGGGAGGCTGTTTTTGCCCTCCCCAGGCTCCTATAAAGCCTCTGGAGCCTGGGGATGGCGAAAAAAGCATGCAAAAAATGGGGTCGCGCCTGTAGTACGTGCATGCGCACTGGAGGGGTGTCGCGCATTGCATTATGGGTGCGGCACGCCCGGACACAACCCCTCCTGCACTCCCCCCACTTATAGCACGCGAAAAAGGTTCGCCATCCCTGATCTAGTCTCTGTATTTGCCTTATATACTGCAGTCACATGGCTTGCCAATTCCCACAGTTTTAATAGTGTCCTTACCTGCAGGAGAGGAAATTTAGTGAGAGCATCAGACTTGAATTCTTCAACCATTAAGATAGCTTCCAAGAGATGAACATCTGCCCAACTAAACTGGTTACCAACCAGAAAATTTTGCCCATGATCTTTCAAAACCTGTAACATGAAGAAACCCAAGATAAGATGAAGGCATTTGTCTGCTAAGATTGCAAAAGGCAAATATATTATTTTAGACAGATAAGCTTCCCTGGTGCATTTCTAACAGATGCAATATTTGCAACAGGAGCAAAATAATTGCTTTGGCTGCTGGTGCTATAAAATGGATGGTTCTATACTCTTCTTTTTTTACTTTTCTTGTTTGGAGAGTATTCTGATTGCAAGATATAGATTTAATAAATAAATGCATTCTGCCGCGTCACATATTTACATCTTGGGAAACCTACACTGGGGGGGATATAGATTCTGAGTCAACCTTTCCAAGCTTGTAGGTTTCAGACAGACTTGACTGCAACCCCCATCATCCTCAGCCAGTACAACCACGGGAATTACAAACGCTTTAGTTCAAGGGTGACAAACTCAAGGCCCGCGGGCCGGATCCAGCCCGTGGGACGCTTAGATCTGACCCATGGGGCTGGCCTGGAAATATCAAAGGACCGGTCTGTTTTAAAGCCCCTGCCTCATTATCAACTTACCTTCTCGTAGACTGGAAAATATCTGGTTGCAGCTCTTTCAATAATTAAGTCTTTTTGCTTTTCTTTATTTTCCGCAGGCTGTAAAGGGAGCATCATTATCATTCCCATCAGATCCGTGGTTCCTTCCACATACATGTCAATCCTGAAAGACACAGTCAAAGGGGAGAGAGAAAATATTTTTAAAATTAGGTGCCCCTCAATTGGGCCCCAAGTGAGTGTAGAAACATGTATCCATTAGCTTGACCTGTATAAAAATTATTTAAAATTAGTAAGTTAGACTTTTTTAGCGGGGGAGGCCATTTAAGAAATTTAAACCTGATAGAAGTGTTGCAGCAGATTGAGGTTTGCAATCTACTTACGAAAGACCAGGACTCGAGACCACGAAGGTGCGAGAGAAACAGGTTTATTTGATGCATCGAGTTCAGCGTGCTCACACACCAAAATCTGAACTGCCTGGGCTCTGCCCAGGATGCAACTTTTATGCCGTGTTCCACACTGTGCATTCTCAAGGTGTTTCCATACATGAGACATTTCGAAAAGGAGAAGTTCATTTGGAATGTTAGCTGTTTCACCTCTGTTCTATCTCTCACCCACGCCTGGCTTCCTGTGCCCCTCCATTACAGGGTCTTGCCACACTGTTCAACACTATTTTTAATACTTATGAGGAAGTCAGAAGTCAAAGTTGGAAGCTAAACGTCAAAGTTAGAGAGAAAGTTCACTCAAGCTAAAGATCAAGCTAATATGAATTTATAAGGTCCATTCTATTAAGACCACCTAACCTGGCCAGCCACTGGTGGGTTTACCTGTGCACCCCCTCCTGCATCAGAAGCATTTCTACATCCTTCTTAGTTCACGTGTGCAGCCTGAGGCCTGATTCCACTTTGCATAGCAATAGCAATAGCAGTTAGACTTATATAACGCTTCCTAGGGCTTTCAGCCCTCTCTAAGCGGTTTACAGAGTCAGCATATTGCCCCCACAGTCTGGGTCCTCATTTCACCCACCTCGGAAGGATGGAAGGCTGAGTCAACCTTGAGCTGGTGAGAACGAGCTCCCTGTCGAGATCCGGACTCTTGCTACCCTCTCGGCCTTCCGCAAAGCCACCAAGCTCTGGCTGTTCCAGCAGGCCAGGGGGTCCGAGAAACATCTACCTCCACGGAAATTGTGAATGTTGGCTTGTTTTTAATATGTTGTCTTTGTCTTGTTTTCCCTTTTCCCTTGTTTTTTGTGAGCCGCCCGGAGTCCTCCGGGAGTGGGCGGCATACAAGACAAATAAAATCTAAAATCTAAATCTAAAAATCTTGACTGAGTTTCATTGGAGTAGTTCCTTACACACTAATAGCAATAGCAATAGCAGTTAGACTTATATACCTCTTCATAGGGCTTTCAGCCCTCTCTAAGCAGTTTACAGAGTCAGCATATCGCCCCCAACAACAATCCGGGTCCTCATTTTACCCACCTCGGAAGGATGGAAGGCTGAGTCAACCCTGAGCCGGTGAGATTTGAACCGCTGAACTGCAGATAACAGTCAGCTGAAATGGCCTGCAGTACTGCACCCTAACCACTGCGCCACCTCGGCTCTTACATGCATTAAATCAGAGGTGGGTTCCTACCAGTTCGCACCTATTCGGTAGAACCGGTTCGTCAAATCTACCAAACCGGTTAGAAGAGGTTCCACCAGTGGACCCAGAAAGCAGGCCACACCTACAGAAGAGGTTCCAAAAATTTTTGAAACCCACCACTGGCAAGGATCTTGTAACTTGACAGCTTTAAGACTTGCATGATTCAATGCCAGAGTTTCTGAATAGCTACCTGGACTGACCTAAGTACTAATTCATAATTTCATATCCGGTCACATGGGCAGCAAGCCACTCCCATCCGGTCACATGGGTGGCAAGCCACTCCCACAAAGGAGGCCACACCCACAGAGTAGGTTCCAACAATTTTTGAAACCCACCACTGATTAAATGCATTAAAGATTAGTCAGTTCAGTCAGTTAAAGACAGTCGGTTCCTTTCCATAGATTGTCATTTATTAATGCATATTAAAGGTGTGTTAATAATTGGCAATCTATGAAAGGGAACTGACTGTTTTGGCCAAAAAAGGGATTTAAAAACATCTTCCACAGCTGCTATCCTATAAAACATATTTTTCTAAGATCACTGTGCATGAGGAGAACTCCCTGTTGGTAGAACAGTGCTGGCCTTCAAATGAAACACTTCAAGCAACATGGCCGATATTGAAAGAAGCTGAACCGAGGTGGCGCAGTGGTTAAATGCAGCACTGCAGGCTACTTCAGCTGACTGCAGTTCTGCAGTTCGGCTGTTCAAATCTCACCGGCTCAGGGTTGACTCAGACTTCCACCCTTCCGAGGTGGGTAAAATGAGGACCCGGATTGTTGTTGGGGGCGATATGCTGACTCTGTAAACCGCTTAGAGAGGGCTGAAAGCCCTATGAAGCGGTATATAAGTCTAACTGCTATTGCTATTGCTATTGAAAATTTAACTCATTAATCGCAGGAAGACCATAAATTCCTCATTCCTGCTTCAGAGGAATGCTTTCAAAAAAAATAAAGTCTTGCTACATACACTTTACAATGTTGCCATTCAAATCATTGTTTTCCTACTCATTTCCACATTGCTAAAAAGCTACTTGCCCTAATCATTTGAAGCCCAAATGAAAGATTTTACCAGGCAGGGAAAATAATAATACCGTATTACTGGATCTGTATTGCAAAAACTGGAGTGACCAGCAGATGGGAGAAAAGAGCTACAAAAAGATTCATCTCTTTGTCACCATCTAGTGGTTGTTTGCAATACTGCAGTCTATACTGTATTCTTGAATGCTAATATAAAGCTACACCTCAAAATACATCGGTATTGCATGTTACATTTCCGTTACAAGTTTGTAATAAATTCTAGATTTTAATCAAGATAGTCATAACCCCGTACAGTGCTCTTTCTTTCAAATCCTTTCCATAGAGATTGTATTTTGCTGCAATATAGCAGAGAATGGCTCGTGTTTGCACCAGCTTCATCCCATCTATTTCCACCATGGGCACTTGCTGGAAAAGCAGGCATCCATCTGGTGAAAGATAAACAAGAAAAAAAAATTCAGAAAATAGAAATTCAATTTAAATGAAACTAAAAAATGTTAATTGAATATTTCAAATTGATTCGACTGGCCTATTTAATATGCTTTACTATTTTTTAAAAAAACCATGTGCAAGGATTACAGACTCAGGCTAGATAGAGCAACATCCACATATAACCAGGATATTTAATTAATATGTATTAATTTCTGGGCTTCAACTCCCAGCAATTTTAGGAACAATTTTGCTGGTTGCGGAAATCAAATGAAGCTCATCATAGGAAGGGTTCTTTTCCGAGCGCCAAGTCATTCACATTGTGGGGACAATTCTACTCATGATCCAAATGTACAGATAAGATACATGGAGCTAAGTAGTATAAGGAATAATTAAAAAAAATCCCTGTTTAGGATTGGCTCCAAAAACAAGCTATCAACAGCCCAAGCTCCCAATACATCTTTGCAATTGAGATGATGCCATTCAATTCACCTCAAACTCTTGGCCTGATCTCATGATAAAGTGGATAATAGATTTTATTTAAAATTTGCATCCAACTCACCACTGCGCAACTTCTCCAGATCTTTATTCGTTTCCAAAAATTGTTCTTCAAACTGCAATGCAGAAATAAAATGAAATGCTTTCTCCTTGTTTTAGAAGATCGTTTTGGAGAAAAAAACAGTAGCTCACGCTTGGCTTTTTTTTTTGGGGGGGGGGGGGGAGAAACAAGTTGTGTTTAAAAAAAAACCCCACTCCAATATAACAGAGGTTTCCTATTCACGAGTAAAGGCTGGTTCAGGTTTTTATGAAGAAGTAATAGCAATAGCAATAGCAATAGCAATAGCAGTTAGACTTATATACCGCTTCATAGGACTTTCAGCCCTCTCTAAGCGGTTTACAGAGTCAACATATTGCCCCCACAGTCTGGGTCCTCATTTCACCCACCTCGGAAGGATGGAAGGCTGAGTCAACCTTGAGCCGGTGAGATTAGAACCGCTGAACTGCAGATAACAGTCAGCTGAAGTGGCCTGCAGTGCTGCACCCTAACCACTGCGCCACCTCGGCTCTTCAAGTAATAGGTGCCTTTGCAAAATGGCAGTGGAAAGAACCTGTTGCATTTGCAAAGAGGCTGTCACAACTACAGCACCAGTTTAAAAGGTCCCAAATCAAGGGTGAAATTCAGCAGGTTCTGACAGGTTCTGGAGAACCAGTAATGGAAATTTTGAGTAGTTTAGAGAACCGGCAAATACCACTTCTGGCTGGCCCCTGAGTGGGGAGGGAATGGAAATTTTGCCCTGCCAAGCCCACCACGCCATGCCCACAGAACCGGTAGTAAGCAAATTTGAATTTCACCACTGTCCCCAAATCCTTCAAGGTGGCCTGTAATTTCAGCCTCGCAGTTTTCATGCCCTTGTTCTGGAATATTTCCTTCAATTTCCTCACCTAGCACACGTACGTTCCTAGTGCCCTTTGATCCAAATTCTAATCAAATTCAACTCTGCCTGAGCTTGTTACAATCAACCAAGGTCAGCTTTACAAAAAGGCTTTACAAGCATATCGCCTAAAAAGGAAATCAGCTCCGCATTTTTAATTGCATTGTAAAACATGGCTTTGATCTGGAACTCTAATCCCGCTTCCCGATTCTGATTTCATTGTCCAAACAGGTATATCAACCCTCCCCAAACTTGCATTGATTATCATCTCTCTCTCTTTTTTGTTTTTTTGCACCCCAGATGCTTTAAATTCACCAATCCAGAGACTCTCTCTAAGATTTTGAAAAATCCGTTTCACAAGAGAAAAGGAAGGGGAGCCCAAGGCAGAAAATATCTTATGAATGCTTTGATTCTTGCACCTGTGGATGTGTCAACCCATCCATTTGATGAAGAATCTGTTGCAAGGGTGAATCATTGGTTAGTCTCTGATGCTGGTATTAGAAGATCCTTTTGAGATGCCAGCCAAAGCACTGGCTGAATTCTGTGCCGTATGCCTGCAAAAAGCATGATAAAACAGACCTCAACCCCGGCTGCCGCGAACAGCCAGCGGATAGATTCCATTTTCCCTCTTCCCCGAGTGTAGTGCAGTTTAGGTTTCCCTGCCATCTTTTTGGAAATTCTTCAGACTCTCAAACTCAGTTCAGTAGGAAGATGGGCTTTGTGGATGTCCTAAAAGAGAAGTGGAAGAGGAGCCATTATGAATCCAGAAGTCACTGCTTTTGCCACAAAAGTCATGAAATACAGTCCACATAGCATACCCCCCCCCCGAGATCCGGACCCTCCCCACTCTCTCGGCCTTCCGAAAGTCTATTAAGACCTGGCTGTTCCAGCAGGCCCGGGGCTGCTGATCCTTGATTGATCTCCAGCCCCACTAAGATTGAGTGCACGTTGTGTTTTTAATTTACTTTGTCTTGTATTTTAAATCCTTTTAATATTTTTTAAATTGTTTTTATGTAAGCTGCCCGGAGTCCCTCGGGATTGGGCGGCATACAAATCCATTAAAACCTAAACCTACCCTGAGCTGAACTTCTGGACTGATCTTCTTCAAGAAGACCAGGCTGTCACTTAATGGTTAGGTTCAGAGGTGGTATTCTACCGATTTGGACCGGATCGCCTGAACCGGTAGCGGAAATCGTGGGTGGCTTTGCCTACCCGCACCCAGCTCTATGACATCCCACTTAGGCCCTTTTTTTGCCAAAAGCACATGCACAAGCACGAACAGGTAGGGAAGTTACGTGTATACCACCCCTGGTTGGATTCCCACCTTAAACAGAATTCAACAGATCTAATTTTCCTCAACGCCACCACCAGCAGTTGGAAAACCTGGCATTCTTAAATTTCTACTTTCCAGCCCTTCTTCAACAATGGAAAAGCCTTGCTAAAAACCCTGCAACCCATTTGAGAAGTTGACTTTAGAAACTCTAAAACTACGCTTTGAAGTATCAACATCTAGCTTGAAAGTTAAGAAACCTACAACAGAACAGAATAACCAAGTTGGAAGGGACCTTGTAGGTCATCTAGTTGAACACACACCCCCACCCAAGTAGGAGACCCTACACCATCAAGAGCCGAGGTGGCGCAGTGGTTAAATGCAGCACTGCAGGCTACTTCAGCTGACTGCAGTTCAGCAGTTCAGCTGTTCAAATCCCACTAGGCTCAAGGTTGACTCAGCCTTCCATCCTTCCGAGGTGGGTAAAATGAGGACCCGGATTGTTGTTGGGGGCGATATGCTGAGTCTGTAAACCGCTTAGAGAGGGCTGAAAGCCCTATGAAGCGGTATATAAGTCTAACTATTGTTAAGTCTAACTATTGCATTTCTGACAGATGGAAGTCCAGTCTCTTCTTGAAAGCTTTCAGGGATGAAGCTCCCACAATTTCTGAAGGCAACTTCTGTTCCATTGTTGATTGTTCTCATTGTCAGAAAATTTCTCCTTATTTCTAGGTTGAATCTCTCCTTGATCAGTTTCCATCGATTATTCCTTGTCTGGCCTTCAGGTGCTTTGGAAAAAAGGTTGAACCTCCCCCCCTTCTCTTTGTGACAGCCCCTCAAATATTGGACCACTGCTATCAGGTCTCCCCTGATCTAATTAAGGCTCCATTGTGGCTCAATTTTAAACCAGCATATCTCTTCTCTTTCAAAGCAATTTGTTTCAGCTTAGATACATCTCCCCCAAATCTACCAACTCCAGACAGCTTCAAGTTACCTATACAATCCCAGAAGTATCTAATATAATACTATATGCAGGGTGTGAATGTATCTGTAATCTGAAATCTAGCATAAACGTCCATGTGGATTACACTGCTTATCGTAGCAGGCACTGTAACTGCCAGAAGAAGCAATTAAAAGCACTCACCCGGTGTAACTTCTCTGCTGGGTAATTATTGTTGTGAGAAATGACTCCCGAATCAGCAAAGAGCCTGAAATTCTGCCTGCTTTTGTACAATAGCACCTTTGGGGAGGAGGGAATTGGACAGGGGGATATAACCCAGTTTAAAAAAAAAAACGCTTAGTCATACCATATCTGCTTTCAAGGATGAAGGGGTTCGGATTAATTTGTGAGCTAAATTTTGCAACAATTTAAAAAAAAAAAAAAAAAACCTTGACAGAGCAAATGATTAACTTGGGTTTAGAACTGGTGAAGGGAGGTCACTTATCAGGGTCATTGACAAACCTTGACAGAGCAAATGATTAACTTGGGTTTAGAACTGGTGAAGGGAGGTCACTTATCAGGGTCATTCCTCAGCTATGCAACAGACAAATAGACCATTCAGCAGGAATACTGTAGTTTCTTTCACACAAGGGGAAAAAAAAATGTATCAGTTGAATTTTATGCTGTCATGCAGCTGATAGAGGGAGAAAAAAAATATATTCACCAGCCTTTGGGCCCGTTTTAGCTCCAGTCCTGACAAATTATATTCACACAGTTGTCTTGGTTACAAATTGGCTCTGCCAAATTGACTTGGGGCCCTTTCTGGAATAGCGAGTAGATTAGATAAAATCCTCCCTCGAGCCCCTTTATATGGACTGGGATCTTTTTGTCTATTATTAATAGACAAATTATTAATATATTAATGTTTTAATACTGAATGCTTTAACATTTATAACTTTTCATTGTCTTTATTGCGTGACCCGACAAAAGCGCGCCGACAAAACCGTGGCGTGAAAACCGCGACGTCATCAACGCGCCGACAACAGCGTGCCGACAGAAGCACGATTTAAGGGTTAGGGCCAGGGTTAGGTTTAGGTTTAGGGTTAGGGTTAGGGTTAGGGTTAGGATTAAGGTTAGGGTTAGGGTTAGGGTTAGGGTTAGGTTTAGGGTTAGGGTTAGGGTTAGGTTTAGGATTAAGGTTAGGGTTAGGGTTAGGGTTAGGGTTAGGGTTAGGGTTAGGTTTAGGGTTAGGTTTAGGGTTAGGGTTAGGGTTAGGGTTAGGTTTAGGATTAAGGTTAGGGTTAGGGTTAGGTTTAGGGTTAGGGTTAGGGTTAGGGTTAGGGTTAGGGTTAGGTTTAGGATTAAGGTTAGGGTTAGGGTTAGGGTTAGGGTCAGGTTTAGGGTTAGGTTTAGGTTTAGGGTTAGGGTTAGGGTTAGGGTTAGGGTTAGGGTTAGGGTTAGGGTTAGGGTTAGGGTCAGGGTCAGGTTTAGGGTTAGGTTTAGGTTTAGGGTTAGGGTTAGGGTTAGGGTTAGGTTTAGGATTAAGGTTAGGGTTAGGGTTAGGGTTAGGGTTAGGGTTAGGGTTAGGGTTAGGGTTAGGGTTAGGGTTAGGGTCAGGGTCAGGTTTAGGGTTAGGTTTAGGTTTAGGGTTAGGGTTAGGGTTAGGTTTACAGCGCCCTTCTGTCGGCGCGCTGTTGTCGGCGCGCTTCAGTGCTCATTCGTCGGCGCGGTTTAGAACTTGCGGTTTTGTCACCGCGGTTTAGTCAGGCGCACTTTTGTCGGGCGCACTTTTGTCGGTGAACCCTTTATTGCTGTTTATGATAGATAGATAGATAGATTTATGATAGAATTGTTGCAGAAAATGACAGGCTTTAGACTTCTCAGGATACAGGAAAAGTTTAGCCAGGTTCAGAAAGTTAACAAAATGGCTAACATTGCAAATTCTGAACAACCTTCATTATCGAAACACGCGTTCTTATACATTCTCAAAGGCAGCATAACACGGAAATACTTAACTCATTTCACATTAGTTACCTTGAGGAAAAAGCCTTTTAAGGGGATGGGGGTCTTACTTCTCCTTTTGTCTTGAGCCATAGGTACTGACTATGTCCCTTTATGCGAATTTTAATTGAACCTTGTGGTTTGGACTTTTGACATAGGGACGTTGGCTGGAACATCTTGTGGTTAGAGGCTGATGGCATTTCTCTGTCCCTTTAAGCAAGCTTCTACCTATCCTTTTTATGCCACGTCTTCATTCTTATATTTTTAATCCATATTTTATCCTACTTTAGCATAATCTGCCCAGAGTTGGTTGACGAGTGAGATGGATGGCAAATAAATTTAGTAAATAAATAATACAAAATTGGCTTGCTATTTCTTTCTTCCAGAATATAATTTCAAGACCTCTACTTCATCTAAAGCAGGGCTGTCAAACTCACGGCCCATGGGACGGATGCGTCATGCGCTGGCCACGCCCCTGCCCAGTTTATTGAAGGGGGGGAAGTCCCAATATGTCACATGACGCGGCCGTGATGACGTAAGCGTGACACCCATGGCCTGAAGCACTGATCTTCCAAAGTGGTCTGTGACTGAAGCGCAAACCAATTTTTTTTCCTCTTTAGCTTTCTAGATAAGCCAAGATGACCAATGCCTGGGGAGGCTAACTAATCAATTACAGAGTTGCCAATTAATCAGAAAAAGTAGCAGATCTGTATTTTTGTTCTTCAAAGGACTGCCTGATATGAATAAACCAAGAAGCATATTGTTTTAATTTATATCACACAAGCAAATACTCAGGGATATCTAATAATCTCTGATTTCAAGAAATGTGCGTGCAGGGCACACAATTGTGCTTATGATCAACTAAGAGAGTCCAGGTTATCCCCCACCCCACCCCAATGTCACACATACAAAGGAAAAAGAGACTGAAAACCATACAGATCTTTTAGTAACCTTTTGAAATTACAATGGTACTGAAAAAGTGACTTATGACCATTTTTCACACTTACGAATATTAAGGCATCTCCTAAGTAACACGATCAAAATTCAACAGACTGATATTTACGAGGGATGCAGTGTCCCAGGTCACGTGATCACCTTTTGCAAACTTCTGACAAGCAAGGTCAATTTGGGGGGCGGGGGCAGTGGCAGATTCACTTAACGAAAGATGAGAGGCCTCCTTTTCACCACTTACCCAACAAATGCAAAAAGATTTAGCCAACCAGAGAGATATTTGACAATGGGTTTAGCCACCCAGCGGAAGTTCACTGGAGGAGCCCACCATACCCATTTAGGAAATGTATCGACTGGTTTCTGAATGCCCTGTTGCAGAGGTGTCAAACTCAAGGCTTGGGGGGGGGGTGGCCTTCCCCACAGGGTGCTTAGATCTGGCCGGCAAGGATGCCCTGGAAACAACAAAGGACTGCCCCCCCCCGCCAGTTCCTCTATTAGAGAAAATGGAGCTTTGGAGGGTCACACGCGGCCCTCCGAGCTCCATTTTCACTGGCAGAGGTTTGCAGGAGGCCATTGTAGCCGAAAACGGAGCTGGAAAACCTGTTTTCGCTGGCAGAGTACTCAGGCCACCAATGGTGCAGAGCCGAGGTGGTGCAGTGGTTAAATGCAGTACTGCAGGCCACTTCAGCTGACTGCTATCTGCAGTTCAGCGGTTCAAATCTCACCGGCTCAAGGTTGACTCAGCCTTCCATCCTTCCGAGGTGGGTGAAATGAGGACCTAGACTGTGGGGGCGATATGCTAACTCTGTAAACCGCTTAGAGAGGGCTGAAAGCCCTATGAAGCGGTATATAAGTCTAACTGCTATTGCTATTGCTAATGGGGCCTATTGAGACCAAAGCAAAATTATGAAGGGCTGACAGTTCATCGGGTTCTAAGAAAAACCGAGTTCCAAGTTATCCCTTGTGAATGTTTGGTCTTTAAATGTTTGATAATACATGGCGAAGTAAACATCTTCGAAGGAGTGGAGGCACATGGTCAGTGACTGGATGTTGTTTTCTGACTGGCCAATCCAGATAAAGGAGATTATCCAGAAAATCCACTTGCATTCTGGACAGCTGCTCACGAATGAGCAGCAGGAATTGAGGTTTCTGTAGTCAGATTGTGAATCGAACACCTCAGGGTTGAGCAAATTCCAGGAAGCTCGAAACAGCAATGTAATCCTTATAGGTAAACTGCCAAAATTGGGTCTTAGCAGCTTTTCAGCTATTAAGAATCATAAAATGTCTGATAACATACACTGGGTGACTTCACTGCAATTCTTAGCAGAAAATAAATGTTCTAAAGAGTTTAAGTAGGAAAAAAAGACAAATAAACCCTCCCTCCTCTCTTTTTCTTAATAAACAGCAACTAAAATGTTGATTTTGGAAATTTAGAAACAGACTAATAGTCCAGATGGATTTGAAATAATATTTTGAAATTAATTATAAATATCCTACCCCTGTAAAAATTCTGTTTGAATTCTTTTTTAAAAAAATAGCCGAGGTGGCGCAGTGGTTAGGGTGCAGTACTGCAGGCCACTTCAGCTGACTGTTATCTGCAGTTCAGCGGTTCTAATCTCACCGGCTCAAGGTTGACTCAGCCTTCCATCCTTCCGAGGTGGGTGAAATGAGGACCCGGATTGTTGTTGGGGGCGATATGCTGACTCTGTAAACCGCTTAGAGAGGGCTGAAAGCCCTATGAAGCGGTATATAAGTCTAACTGCTATTGCTATTTAAAAATATTAGTATGGGAATTCGAACACTGGACACTAGAGGGAACCAGAAGGAATGGAACATTACAATTAAAGTGGAAAAACACTTTTTGGCTCAGTAATACAAAATGAAGCGAAATATTCTAATATTTGAAGAATGATATTTGAACAACGTAACAATGAAAGGACATTTTTGAAGAATGGACCCCAAAGTTAATTTTTAAATATACTACTATGCCATTTTTCTTTTCCATGGCTGAGGTCGCAAAATGTTGGCCCAGTTTGGGGTTAAACAAATATTTTTGATCGGTTGATTTGATATGAGTTTCTTGCAAGCAAATTATGTCATTCTTAAACTGTTTGAGATAATGAAATATTTTCTTTCTTTTCTGTGGAGAGTTCAGTCCGTTAACATTCCATGTCAAAATCTTAGTTGTCATTTTTGGTTGCCTGAAGCTTTTTTAGAGCCTCCCGCAAGGCCTGTCTCACCTTTGGTTTAGCTCCTCCCACAGCTTCTGAGCTTGTTGCAGTAGCTCCTTGATCAGTGGCCAATGATTGTTGAGATTGTTGCATAGTAGCTTGTTTATCCGTTTGTCTGGTGGTCTTACGGTTGGATCTTTTTTCCTTGACTCCTTGCCCTTCCGGAAGAGGGAGATGATACATTTTATCTGATGGTTGTGTGGTTTGCTGTTTATCTTGTTCGTCTCGTGGTTTTTCACCATATCCCGAAGGTTCAGGGTATCCCATCTTCAGAATCTTATGATAGAAATCACGAGCTTTCCATACAGAGCTGAGACGATATCTTTGTTTGTCCATTGTAACTATAATACCGAATGGGGCATCCCATCTGTACTGTATCTGACGCTTTCTGAGCTCTTCCACCAGAAAAGCATAATCTCTTCTGGCTCTTAGCATCTGAGGTGGTATTTCTTTCAAAACAATCATGTCCTGTCCACCAATTTGAAGCTTAGTATTGTAAGACTCTTGTAGTATCATATTTCTAGATTCTCTTGTAACAAAGTATATTACTACGTCTCGGGGAAGTTGCCTTTGTTTTGCCGCCCATGAGTTAACACGAAAAATCCTGTCAATCTGCCAATCAAAATTGGATCCCGGTTTTCCCACCAGACGGTCAAAAGCTTCAGAAAACATTTGCTTTAAGTTCTCCTGCTTTTCTTCACGCAGCCCCCTCACTCTTAATGCAAGCTCCATCTGCTTATACTGTATCATAATAATTTGTTTTTCAGCATTGTCAATTTTTTGTTCCACCACTTCAGTTTTGGATATCAGGTTAGTTTTAGCTTCATTGAGAGTTTCTAAATTATCTTCCATTCCAGAAATATATTCTGTTATCACATTTACAATTCCCATCATATTATCATTCGTTTTAGTGACCCTGGTATCGAATTTGTCATATAGAACTTCCATCTCATTCCTTATTTCATCTTTGAATTCTTTGAGCATTTCTAGATTCTGTTCTCTGAATTCTTTAAACATTTCTAAGTTCTGTTCTCTGGATTCTTTGAACATTTCCAGAAAAAATTCTTTTGTTAGTACATCTCCACTAGGGGGCATAGATGGTGGGGGCTGCAGCTTTGTACCAGGTATGGGAGACGTTTTCGGAGGTAATTTGACAGAGGTTGATTTAGATGCCATTATGTTTTAGTTTTAATTATTTATTCTAAATTACTAATCCACTGTGCTATGTGGAGAAAAAGAAATTCCTCCCCCCCCCCTTTTTTCCCTTCTTTTTTTTTTTCAAGGGGTTTTACAGAGGATTTCAAAAGAGAAAGTCCGTTTGGAATGTTTGGAATGTCCCTGTTTCAACAACAAAGAGTCTTGAAAGCTTTAAGGGAGTAGCTCTAATTAAATTATAAGAGATTGTTTCTTTAATTCTGTAGCAGGAAGCTGGAGATAACAAATGCAGAAGCTGTAAACGCCATTTTGAAGACAATTAAACAAAAGAGGCTTTTATAACATTGAAGCTGGTATTTCAGATAGAGAAAGGTTTTCAAAGTTCACAAGTTTGGTCTTTGCTCGTATTGATTTTTAATAGTCTCTTTTCTAAAGATTGTCCTGAGGGGGAGGGGTTCTGTCTAGTGCTGTGAATAACAGCTGCGAAGTTCAGGTCGGAGTTGAATGACTCAGCTATGGGTTGATCCTCCCCCTCCGTCCACAGCTCACAAAAAAACAAACTGTGAACTTCAAAGAAGATTCTTACCAGCTGAGATTCCTCACTGCTTTTTTCTTGTCTGAAAAAAGAGTTATCTTGTTGATATTAAGTAGATAACGAACCTGAATTCTGGGGGCAGCTCTGTTAAGCTGCCGACGGCGACAGGCCACTCCCCGGAAGAATTTTTAACTGCCCTTATAGACAGACGGTGTTTAAAAGAAGTTTTGGAAGAGAGAACAAGTTTTACCTAACTGGACTGAGGCTGATTTGACTTTTATTCATATTGTAAAACTGTTGTGTAGTTTTGTATAAATAGTTTTTATTCACATTGTAAAACTTGAATAGTTTTGTATAGTTTTTATTCATATTGTAAAACTCTTGTAACAAAATCTAGTTTTGTGTACCTCTTCTTCTTATTTAAGTATTAAATGCATAAAATAAAATACCGTATTTTTCGGAGTATAAGATGCACCTTTTTCCCTCAAAAAAGAGAGTGAAAATCTGGGCGCATCTTATACATGAATTCAGCCTTGTTTGCCTCCCGAAACCCCACCTACTTCACCAAAAGGGCCATACATAGCTTTTAGGAGCCTTGCAAAGTGATCCTGGGGGCTGGAGAGGGCAGAAATGAGCAAAAAATGGGACGTTTTTTGCTCAGTTTTGCCCCCCCCCAGCCCCCAGGAGCACTCTATAAGACTATGCATGTCCTTTGTTTGAGAAAAAACAGGCCCGTTTTGGGGAGGTCTGCAGAGTGCAAAAACTTTGTTTTTTATTTTCCTGTTCAAAACCTTGGTGCATCTTATACTCTGGTGCATCTTATACTCTGAAAAATACAGTAACTTTTGGTATATCTTTTTTTATTCTTAAAACAGTAATTAGGGCAAAGAAATGATGTTGATTTGGCCCCACCCACCCAGTCATATGACCACATAGCCACATCCACCCAGTCACATGACCACCTAGTCACGCCCACCAAGTCACATGACACCCAGCCATGACCCCTCAGTCACATGACCAGCTAGCCACACCCACAGAACCTATTGTTAAATTATTTCAACCCCACCACTGATTGTTTCCCTATTTGCAAGGTGAGGTGCTAAAAGGGAAAGTGTAACCAATATAAATTTTTGGAAATTGTCCCCTCTGGAACTGACTTGGTTCAAAAAAAACCAAAGCTTTCAAAATCAGTCCTGAGAAAATGAAGGCCTAAAAGTGTGGCTTTAACACAGAGGTGTCAAATTCACATCATTTCAGTGGCATCATGTGACGTATGGTAATTTTTTTCCCCTTCGCTAAACTAGGTGCAGGCGTGGCCAGCACATGACGCACCCAGCCCATGGGCTGCAAGTTTGACACATGAATTCAGCTGTTTTCTCATTTGGAAAAACAAAAACCCTACTATCAAATCACCATTACTTTCCAGAATGCTTTCTCCCTCTGCATAAATTGAATACTGTCAATCTATCAACAAAAGAAAGGATTTCCCACACCCTGAATAGCTGAGGGACGTCTACAATGGGAGCTCTTTAAAGGAGCTTAAATGCCAGCAGAGTATTTCTTTATATTTTATTTATTTATTCATTACAAATTTATATGGCTGCCCATTTCAGATCTGGTGAGTAATCAAACTCTGCTTAATGAGTTTATGTAACTATGAAAAACAGACGTTTGGTGAAACTAATTACTGTAACTGTGACAGAAGTCAAAGCCAGCAGAATTTCTTTTAACTGAGTTAAAACAGCACAAATACATGTGTCTCTTGTTTCAAACACAGCAGCAACAATAGCAATAGCAATAGCAGTTAGACTTATATACCGCTTCATAGGGCTTTCAGCCCTCTCTAAGCGGTTTACAGAGTCAGCATATCACCCCCAACAACAATCCGGGTCCTCATTTCACCCACCTCGGAAGGATGGAAGGCTGAGTCAACCCTGAGCCGGTGAGATTTGAACAGCCGAACTGCAGAACTGCAGTCAGCTGAAGTAGCCTGCAGTGCTGCATTTAACCACTGCGCCACCTCGGCTCTTGACCATAAGTTCGAGTTCGGGTTTAGGCATAAATCCAGCTGGGTGACCATGGGCCAGTCAATTTCTCTCAGCACTACCGTGTTTCCCCAAAAATAAGACAGGGTCTTATTTTCTTTTGACGCCTGAAATAAGCACTTGGCCTTATTTTCGGGGAGGTCTTATTATTTTTGAGGTGCAGGAGGCAGCGAGCATGGTCACCTCATGGCTGCTGCTGTGTTGCAATATTTTCGGGGAGGGGTTATTTTTGGGGGGAAGGCTTATTTTAGCACATGCGCTCAAAAGCCTGATTGGGCTTATTATCAGGGGAGGTTTCATTTTCGGGGAAACAGAGTAGGAAGGAGACAAGAGTAAGTAAGCCACTTCTGAAAATCTTGCCAAGGAAATTGCAAGGATTAATCCATGCAATTTTCATGAGTCAGCACTGACTCAAAGGCTCCAAACCAATGATCCCCCCCAAAAAAAATACTGTAATACAACCGAAGTAATGGCTTGATAACCATTTACGCATTGATTTCAGAAAGTTGATTCCTGAAGAGGCCTGAAGTAGCTTCAGAGCAACAGAGGAAATGTAATGTTAGTCTCCGCAGTACTGCCAAGAAAAATTCCACATGTGGTTAACAGTGTAAAAATTAGATTCATACATAACTGTCCTATGCAACTGTCCTCTGTGTGTGTGTGTGTGTCTCTCTGTGTGTGTGTTTCTCTTTTGCAGGTAGTCAACAACTTATAACAGTTCATTCAGCAACCATTCCATGCTACAACAGCACTGAAAGTGATTATGACCTTTTTTCATAAGCTGCAAAACCGTTTGTAGAATCACCATAATCCTGTGGTCAAAATTAAGGTGCTTGGTTTCTTGAATTCATAATTATCTATCAAGTAACAATAAGTCTTTAAAGTATAATAATACCACCCATCTCCAAGGAGAAAAAGCGGAAATTGGATCAAAGAATTCCCATTAATTTGTAACATACATTCATTTGTTACAAATGAAAGAATATTAATGGTAATTTGAACACATTATGCTCAACGACAGCAAAATATTCAGTTATCTTTAATGCAAAACCAGCGATGTTATTCTTAACCTTAAGAATCGATGCACAAAAACTTGTAACCAAACGACATGCTTGATGAAATGGAGGAAAGTTTTTTTTTCTTGCTCTTGTTTTGTATGTGTTGTTTTTTTTTTAAAAGAAAAAGAATAGAAATATATATTAAAAAAAATTAAAGTGCTTGGCAACTCATATTTTTTGATAGTTGCTGTGTCCTGGGGTTATATGATCACCTTTTGTGAGCTTTTGCCAAGCAAAAATCAATGGGGAAACCAGATTCACTTAACAATCTTATTACTAACTTCAGTGATTCGCTCAAGAAAAGATCGTAAAACGGGGCAAAACTCACTTAACAACCGTCTCACTTAACAACGTAATATTTGTGCTTTGTGATCCTAAGTTGAGGGCTACCTGTATAGGGCAGCTTAGGAGCATTAAGAAACCACTCGTAATGGCTAATTAGAATGGAATCGATAAATAAAAAGGAAAAGTTTAAAAGATTTGTTCGTATGTCCTGCAGTTCCTTGGAGTGTCTTTTTTAAAAGAATGAAGGGAAAGAGATGAGCCAAGAGTTAAATTCTCTTGCTGGCAAAATGAGCACTACAAACGGAAATTCCTCCCAAGCCAATATTTAAAATATTGCATTTGCAAATATTGGGTTTAATTTGCAAATATTCGGTTTAACCTACAGCTTCCCACCCTCTTCCAAAGGACAATCCTGGTATTTCTGGTTGACTTTTTGCAATCAGTTAACCAATTAACCAGCCTGAAAATGCACCTTGAACAGTTCATTGCACACCCTACTGCAAAGGGCAACACTTGTCTTTAATATATCAGTATGAAGAAGGCCTCCCTTCTGCATATTGACTCAGAAGAATGCGGCTCCACGGTGTTTAATGCCCTTCTCTTCTCAGTTTGAAAAGACTTTTCAACAGAGGTTAGCAGCCTGCCAGAACGAAGGCGTCCAAAGCTTTCCCTTAGATCTGCCAGAGCTTCATCTGTTGAATTGATAGCTGCCACAAAATACAATTCAGCCACTCTTCCCGAAAATAAGAATCCAAACTTCTGCCCTTTTGATGCTTATTTAGTTGTTTCTAAAATCCATATGGCTGATTACAGAATTGAATTGAATTGAATTGAATTTATTGCATTTATATGCCGCCCTTTTCCCCGAAGGGGACTCAGGGCGGCTCACAATCCAAGTCAGGGAAGGGGGTACAGATAAGAGATAAAAAAGACGAACAGAACAATACACAATTTAAAAGCACACAACAACCATACCATTTGGGGGGGGGGCACAAGCTCTTTAGCCCCAGGCCTGTCGGAACAGCCAGGTTTTAAGGGCTTTGCGGAAGGCCTGGAGGGTGGTGAGGGTTCGAATCTCTACGGGGAGCTCGTTCCAGAGGGTCGGAGCAGAATCTGGGCAGCGAACAGCAATGGCCACAAATCAGTGGTGGGTTTCAAACAATTTTGGAACCTCTTCTGTAGGTGTGGCCTGCTTTCCGGGTCCACTGGTGGAACCTCTTCTAACCGGTTGGGTAGATTTGATGAACCGGTTCTACCGAATAGGTGCGAACTGGTAGGAAGCCATCTCTGCCACAAATATAACTCAGGTAAATTTGTGTTGTGCCAGCAAGCTCCTTCGTCAGATAGGTGTTTTTTTTTTTTTTTTACAATTCTCAATGAATTAATGTTTTGTGTCACTTCTCTTACAGCTTGTCTACCTCGTTTCCCTGAAAATAAGACCTCCCCTGATAATAAGCCCAATCGGGCTTTTGAGTGCATGCGCTAAAATAAGCCCGCCCTCAAAAATAAGCCCTCCCTGAAAATATTGCAACACAGCAGCAGCCATGAGGTGACCACGCTCGCTGCCTCCTGCACAGGGGGGGGTTTCAACCGGTTCGCGGCGGTCCCTGCGAACCGGTTGGTCGGTGAACCCGGAAGTAAGTAATTTCCGGGAACGGCGAAGGGCCGACCCTCCCGCCCGCGGTCCTTACCCGGTTTTGACGAGTTCTGCGCTTCCACGCATGCGCAGGACGCATACAGCGCCTGCGCGATCCTCCAGGAGCAGCTGGAGCATCGCACAGACGCTAGTACGCATGTGTGCACCGCACGCGTGCACCAGGACGCTGCTGGCCCCGTTCCAACCGAACCGGTTGGAACGGGTCGAGAAACCCACCCCTGCTCCTGCTCCTGCACCTCAAAAATAATAAGACTTCCCCGAAAATAAGGCCAAGTGCTTATTTTGGGGTCAAATGAAAGACAGTAGTAGAATTCTTTTATTTAAAAAAAATGCAAAAATAGCTTGCCAAATGTATTTCACACAGCCATTTCCTCTTCCTCCTCCCAACCAATGTTCAGATACTAAGAAAATAAAGCGTTAATGCCTTTCAGATCTGCCCCCCTCTCTCTCCCTCTCTCTCTCTCTTCTTTCCTGCTCTCTGAAATCCATGTCCCACTTTCTCTAACCAATATTGCCAGCATTATAAAATATAAAAAATGAGGGTTTAAGCTGAGGCTATAGCATTTGCCTTACTTCCACATGCAGTTTGGATTTTAAAATCAGGCAAAGTAAAGCGAAAGTGATAAACTAACTTCTTAATTCAGCCTAGATTTCTTTACTAACCTCCAAATCTCGTGTCCAGCTGAAAATTCTTGGCTGAGAACTTTATGACGGTGTCTGCCACGTTGTTCAGTGAATTTGCACAATGCCTGCTCCTGAACAAATCAGGCACTTTTGTCTCAGGGGCCCAGCAAAACTTGAAATCCAATCTTTCTCTCTCTCTCTCTCTCTCTCTCAACCTTCCTCATGCTCAGTTGGAGCCTTCTCAGATTTCAAGAGGATAATTCTTAGAAAATGAGCTTCATGGCTTCTTAAATGATATTCAGATTTATTCCCTGCAGGCATTTTTGTAGGGTGGATCTCAACGATGAGATGCATTTGCTTTTAATTCTCAGTAGCAGTGAGAGGAGAGAGAAAGAGGCTTATACGCTCACACATTGTACCTACTACATGTATATTTCACGAGCCTGTATCTCCATTTTTTGTACACCCATGTCCTTAGTCATGTGTAGATGGGTGTATGCAGATTTAATAAAGCCGGGCCAATATAATTCTCGTCTCCCTACGAAAAGATGTTAAAACCTTAGACTCCATGCTCAGCATAATATGTTTCATAACCAGATTGACATATCAACTTGAAGCAGACTAATCACGAATTATCTGCTTAATCCGCCTCAAACTGTTGTGATGCGAATAAAATAACACAAGGCTTGCTTCCTTGAAATGAAGGCCAGAATGATAGTCAACCGATAAATAAACGATGCTGTGTCCTCAGGTCTTTCTGAAGTTTAGGCAACTCCTGTATATTATACATTCCCTTATATATTAGGATCTAGTTCACGCTGTTTGTTCCAGAGGTGGGTTCCTACTAGTTCGCACCTATTCGGTAGAACCGGTTCATCAAATCTACCGAACCGGTTAGAAGAGGTTCCACCAGTGGACCCGGAAAGCAGGCCACACCTACAGAAGAGCTTCCAAAAGTTTTTGAAACCCACCACTGGTCCTTGGATATGATTATTCTACACTATCATGCTCCTATTTATAAAACTCAGGGCCTCTGTGAAAGGTAAGGATGACTACTGCGTTTGTGGTGCAATCAGAACATTGCGTGTGTTGAAGTTGTTTTAACGCAAACCAAAGATGCCTTTTGAAAAACAAGTTTACGTCATATTCTTATGCATGCCAGGGCTGTGTGGGAGGTAATTTAAGGTGGTTCTGACAAGTGTCGTCGGCATCTTCATATCCGGTCACATGGGTGGCAAGCCACTCCCATCCGGTCACATGGGTGGCAAGCCACTCCCACAAAGGAGGCCACACCCACAGAGTAGGTTCGAACAATTTTTGAAACCCACCACTGCCACAAAGCATGAGCTTTCTTCAGTGCCCCTTAAACCCCAGTTCACATTTCTCTTGAGGAAGCTCCGTGTTTGAAAAAGGCTATTGCATCTGGGAGAAGTGCCCAGATATTACATAATGTGTTTCTTGACAATGATGCGGTGCATGAAAACAGACCTCGGTGCGTAAATGTTGAAGTGAGCGGGTGGCCTTAGAAATGGAATAAATAAATAAATCTATGCATGCCTGGGCATGTCTCCTTTAATACAGGATATCTGTATATGACGTAATTTATTGTTTGTCAATCACAGTTATGACATGAGAAACGCTGGTGCTTCTCAGTGAGCGGCTCTTGAGTGTGTGGGATCATGTCCAAGTAACACAAATCATTTGGCAATGACTAACCGTGGGGAGATCCAGATAAGGCATTCACAACCTCTGCAAGAGCCAGGTCCATGGAACAGCATGGGTTCCTTGCAGACAAATTAGTAAAGAATTGTATGGCATTATAAAGAGGAAGTTCTTTTCCACACTTTAGTCTTAAGTATAATGTCAGGCCTGCAATGGTTCCTTTAAGAATCTTTGGCCTGCCACATTCTCATTAAGGGGGCGGGGGAAATAGCAAGGGGTAGAATGTGTTGTTTTCAAAATAAAAAATTCCTTTCCAAGGAGGGAAGGAAGGAAGTAGAGAATGGAGGGACGAAGGAAAGGAAAGGAGTGGAGGGTAGAAGAGAGAGGAAGAGAAGGAGAGAAAGTAGGAGAAGAAGTGTGGTGGAGAGGTAAGGGAAGAAGAAAGAGGTAAGGGAAGGTGGGTAGAGGGGAGAGAAAACGAAGAGGAGGGAGGAAGAGAAAGAAAGAGAAGGAGAGAAGGTAGTAAGGAGAAGAAAAAGGGTAGGAGTAAGAGGTAAGGGAAGCAAGAAGGGGATGGAGAAGAGGAAGGAAGGAAGTAGAGAAGGAAGGGAGGGAGAAAAGAAAAGAAAGAGAAAACAAGGTGGTGTCTTAGCAGGTGCGAAGGATGGTAAACAAAGCATTCTAAACTATACCTTACAACCTTCCAAATGGAATAATAATATTATAAGAATGGCAAAGAAAAAGAATAACTATGTGAATGTATATCTATAATCTGTATGTAAGAGAACAAATGACAGTAAAATATATAGCATAATATAGGTAAATAATATTTGGTCATAAGTAGCTAAGTCTAAATAAATAAAGAATTGTACATACAAATGGATAACGAATAAGGAGATTATGAACACAAGATAGAAATGTATAGAAGGGAAAACACTAACTGCAAAGAAACGATTCGGAACTGCTGTATGATATACGATGGAACTTATTGTTCCTATGTTGTTTTTAAGTTGTGTGTTTGTTTTTGTTGATGTGCTTATGTGTTTAAAATAAAAAAAATTATCATATAAAAAAATCCTTTCCAGAAGTTCAAGGTCATCTTTTGTCTCCGCACTTTTACACCTGACCGGAAGCAGCTGGGTGTGGATGTCAGTGTGGAAGAAGAAGATTGGACCGTGTGATGGATTGTGGGTGAGGGGACAAGATCATGAACTTTTAACTGGGTGGGTATCAGCGTTCCAAGTATCATGTAGAATTAAATCAGAGTCCAAGGCAAAACGATCCTTAAAGTTCCAATTTAATAAATCAGACATCTTAGGCACATCTGTGAAAAATCCCAATTCTGGAAATTACATCAGAATCCCACCCAGTTGAAAGTTCATGATCTACACTGGAGTAAAAGCCCTCCAGGCAATATCCATGTGAGATTTCCAAGAGGACCTGAAAACTAGTGTGATCATCCCAAGCTTTGCTAAAAGTAAATAGTTACTGGAGTAAACACGCAGTGCTCCTGGTGATGGGCAACAGGTTTAGGCAGTATGCTGTTTTCTGCTACGGCATGTCCTTGCCCAGGGCCCGGTTTGTAAAGTTTTATAACCGTTGTGCCAAGCAGGTGCAAAGCACATTGGGGTGAGAAACTGATCTACTGGTTGAGAAAAGCCTTTGTTATTCTGCATCTGCATTTCCAGCTGTAGCTTCTATTGTGCGTCATAGTAATTTTTATATTAAAAGTTCACACAGTGGTTAAACCAGTGGTGGGATTCAGCCAGTTCGCACCTATTCGGGAGAACCGGTTGGTAACTTTCTAAGCAGTTCGGAGAACCGATTATTGGAAGAAATCTCCTTTTGTTTTTTCCCACTTTACAAGGCTAATCCTGTAAGGAAGGCAGGAAGGAAACATTCTGGTGTTGTTTCTAGCCTAATCTTTATTGCCCTGCTTACAGAAACTGCCTCTCCGGTTAACCTTTAATACATTGTAACAGCTAAGGCGAAGCGCTCATCGACCTGAGTGACCTTGAGTTGGCCACGCCCACCCAGTCACATGACCACCGAGCCCCACCTACCCAGATAGTCATTAGGGCAGAGAACCAGTTGTTAAATTATTTGAATCCCACCACTGGGTTAAACATGGTATTAGCTTCAGGATACACAATGAAGGACGGTTCTGTCATCTTGTTCAGAAGCAATCTTTTAATGTGCTCTTAATGCTCTCTTCTTAAGAACTCGGGCACACGACTTTCATATTTAAGCTGTATGTAAATGTATGCAAAAAACATATGGCAAATATATTGGTTGCTCTTGGGAGCCGAGGTGGCGCAGTGGTGAGAGTGCAGTACTGCAGACCACTTCAGCTGACTGCTATCTGCAGTTCAGCGGTTCTAATCTCACCGGCTCAAGGTTGACTAGGCCTTCCATCCTTCCGAGGTGGGTGAAATGAGGACCCAGACTGTGGGGGCGATAGGCTGACTCTGTAAACCGCTTAGAGAGGGCTGAAAGCCCTATGAAGCGGTATATAAGTCTAACTGCTATTGCTATTAGTGTGTAAGGAACTACTCCAATGAAACTCAGTCAAGTACCCATACAGCCACCAAGAGCCTAAGTGGAAGGTGTCATTTTGTTATATAGTTTGCTAGACAACCTTGCCCTGCTGTGTCATTGTGATATAGAGATGTTTCCTTATCTAAACAGAGAAACAATGACCAAAAGGAGGGCAGAAAAGTCGTGGGAGCAGGAATGACTTCTGAATCCCTCCCCATTGAGTTCCCTTGTGGGAAACCAGCAGGGAGCATCAGAAATCCCCTTCCCATCCCCTTTCCAGCAGGCACATATGTGGCTGCTCTTTGGCAGAGGAAGGGAGCAAGGGATTGTGAGACTGGCTGGGAAACTGTCACAGAGTGTTGACAGTGAAGATCAGCTGATTGCAGCAGCCACAACTTTTCCAAATGTCATTTCTTCAGGCATCATGGATCCCAGATTTTGGACATATTTTGTAAGTTAGCTCATTTGAGGTAGCTTGGTTCAAAAAATGGCTGCCCTGTGAGACATTGTTTCATCCAGTGAATAGCCATGACAAGAGTTTTAGTAGTGTATAGATTATCACGGATAGCTACATGTTTGCCCAATATTTTAGATGTATTATTCACACTATCTTGTGATTAATCATACTGGGTGAGGCTCTTGGAAGTTCTGAAGTTCTGAAACATCCCAAGGACATCCTAATGGGTTTCGTCAAACCATTTCTGGATTCTGACTAAATGGTCAAGTATCTGGAGCATCTTCTTTTAAGAAGGGGAGCCCAAGTGGGGATGGTTGAACAGACCAGGGTTTCTGAATTATGATATTTTGCCATTTGGAAAGGATAAGTAGTTTTATACTTCTTTAAAATGGCTGTAATTATTGTGACACAAACTTACATGGATCCCAACCCCAATCAGGTGCAATTGCTAATATTTATGATGGACAAAACACAATGATAGGATTTCCACATTTCACTACACTCCTGTATTACTGGTCTTATCACAATTGGCCAGAATCTTTTGATATATTCAACCAAATCGAATCTGCTGCCTTATAGAGCTGCATGCTTTCTGCTCCTGATTTCCTCTTATTTGGTGGGAACCCTCACTAGGAACATATTCATTAATCAATTATTAATTTGTTTGCTGCCCATCTTTCTACCAAGCAGCTCTGGGCAGCTGGTATAGTAGAGCCGAGGTGGCGCAGTGGTTAAATGCAGCACTGCAGGCTACTTCAGCTGACTGCAGTTCTGCAGTTCGGCTGTTCAAATCTCACCGGCTCAGGGTTGACTCAGCCTTCCATCCTTCCGAGGTGGATAAAATGAGGACCCGGATTGTTGTTGGGGGCAATATGCTGACTCTGTAAACCGCTTAGAGAGGGCTGAAAGCCCTATGAAGCTGTATATAAGTCTAACTGCTATTGCTATATGTTCTTAAGGTGTTCATGGAAGATCAGACACATTGTTATTCGCTTGCTAAGCCATGTCTGACTCTTTGTGACCCCATAGCATGCCAGGACCCCACATCAGGAGTGAAATGCTACTGGTTTGGACCGGTTCACCTAAACAGGCAGTAAAAAATGCTACTGGTTCTGGTGACCCAGTATTTCCGATGATCAGCTGTGACGTACGATTTATATTAACTAGAATCGTTGGATTTCCGCTCTTTCTAGCTAATCTAAACTGCGTGGCACAGGGGATTCTTCCCCTTCGTGTTCTTACCTTTGCAGAGGCGCTCGGTAGTAGGCTCCGCCCACCCTCCCATACATCATCGCGTCCCGTTTTTGATGCTCTGCGCATGCGCGGAGGTGGCGCGTGCGAGCGAAGCCAACATGCATGCGTGCTCACATTTGCAAAACAGTAAGCAAGGTAAGTTGATGTCACCCCTACCCCATATCCTCCACTGTGTCCCAGAGTTTCCCAAATTCATGTTCAATGTGTCAAATGTGGCAATTCAGGTATGTCACTGACTGCGTAATTCGGAAGAGATGTGCCCACAATTAAATACTCAAATATAGAATGTTTTATTTCAGGTTAGTTTAATGGCAAAGTTTTATCTTTACACATCTTGATCTTTCTGCTGTAACTGATTGTTGATTGATCCTGAAGCAGAGGCCTGCCACGTTACAGTCCCTTACAATCACTTGATGTACAGTTACTGCCACATCTAAACTCAGCATTTCTATCTACACCAGTTAATGACCCCCAGATTCCCAGCCAAAATTTAGTGAAAAATTTTTATTGCTTCAGCTGCCGCCTTCTCGTTTAGTGGAGGTTTTCGTGCACTGCCAGGCTGCAAGAATTTCTTAATTGTGGGGATGCTACTTATCCTCTCTTTAAAAGCCTGAAAAAAAGGGGGGGGAGAGAAAAAAGTTTAGAAAGGGAAAAAAAAGGAATTTTTAGTTGTTTTTTTTTAAAATGACATTGCGGAGTATAAACATTTGTCATCTGAATAACCCAAATACTATATTTTGAAGGCTCGTTTAATTCTGCTATTTGATTCCAGTTGCAAATTGTACAAGTCAAGTGAAGTTTACCTGTCAATGCAGGCGTGCACAATAAAATTGGTTAAAAGATTTGCTCTGTCTGTATGTTTTTGAATAAGGGTTGATTCCTGGACAAATATTTGCAGGGAGTTTTTTTTTGCCAATGTTTTCAGAAGTGGTTTTGCCTTGGCCTGTTTCTTAGGGCCAAGGGACAGTGATGGGCTCAAGGCTACCCAGCTGGTTTTGTACCTAAAGCAGGACAGAACGCATGATCTCCTGGTTTCTAGCCTGATGCTTTAACCACTGCACCCACCTGCCTCTCAGATTTGCTTTAAAGTCCAAAAGCTGTACTCAGTAAGTCAACATTGAAGGAAGATGAACATTATATTTCATAAGACCTAGAGAATCTAGGTACATTTGCCTAATAATAGCCTTTTGCATATAGTTTATCATACATGTTGCCTATGCCTATTAAGGTTGAAGATATGCATTAAAATATTAGTAAATAATATAAAGAAAAAGAATTCCATATATGCTGAAATGTAAGTATCCTGAGCAATTATGTACGTACATTAATGATTTTGTGTACATGCGATATTAGCAAATTTATTATTATTATTATTTACAGCCATATGCCACATTCTAAAGTTGATAGAAACAGACCAGAGATTAAAGTAAAGTTAAAGGTTCCCCTCGCATATATGTGCTAGTCGTTCCTGACTCTAGGGGGCGGTGCTCATCTCCGTTTCAAAGCCGAAGAGCCAGTGCTGTCCGAAGACGTCTCTGTGGTCATGTGGCCAACATGACTAAATACTGAAGGCGTACAGAACACTGTTATCTTCCCACCAAAGGTGGTGCCTATTTTTCTACTTGCATTTTTACATGCTTTCGAACTGCTAGGTTGGCAGAAGCTGGGACAAGTAACAGGAGCTCACACAGTTACGGGGCGCTAGAGAGCCGAGGTGACGCAGTGGTTAAATGCAGCAGTGCAGGCTACTCCAGCTGACTGCAGTTCTGCAGTTCGGCTGTTCAAATCTCACCGGCTCAGGGTTGACTCAGCCTTCCATCCTTCCGAGGTGGGTAAAATGAGGACCCGGATTGTTGTTGGGGGCAATATGCTGACTCTGTAAACCGCTTAGAGAGGGCTGAAAGCCCTATGAAGCGGTATATAAGTCTAACTATTGCTAGGGAATCAAACCGCCAAACTGCTGACCTTTCTGATCGAGAAGCTCAGCGCCCTAGCCACTGAGCCACCGGAGATTACAATGGTTTTCATGAAAATGTAAATTTAGTTAACATGATTATATCTCGTATACTTAACCACCCTTGTTTTCTGTCACAGACATATGAGGATGTTTATAGGGAAGGTTATCTAAAAGTTTTGTGGGTGCTTTAAACCTTGGTTTCCAGGCTGTATACTTATGGTGTAAGTGAAGTAGTAGATACTTATGCATATTGCATACAAATGTTTCAGCTGAACCATTAGAAAGCAATTGACTAATTTGTTGTAGCTGCTGTAACTGGGGAAAAAGATTCGAATTAAAGTCTAGTACCAGAATAACTGCATGTTATCTCTCATTATCAGCCTGAAGTGTGTGAATATACCAGGGGAATTAACTATGGGATATAATTATTACAGCCAGATTGATTTTGAATGGCAACTGAAATGGCCACCACTTATTATGCGTGGTACATGAAACTGCCTTGCACTTCTGTCATCACCATCTGGAGAACGTGGATCCAGGACCTGATGGGGTTTTGATTCAATGCTGTCCTGCATGTTTCTATTGCTTGCCCAAGAGAAGTTGCTTACCTTTAATAGAGGAAAGCCGGAGAGAATGTCTGCCTTCAACTCTTCCGCCATCAAAATGCTTTCAAGCAGTTGAACATCTGCTCTGCTGAGCTGTTTCCCCACAAGGAATTCTTTTCCATGATCCTTGAGCACCTTCGGAGCATAATACAGAGCATAATAAAGGTTCGTTACGTTCTAGAGACATATTCAGTATTGGAAAGGACTGTTTGGAGGTCCTGGAAGTCAGCCAACTGGAGAAGCTTTCATCCTTTCACAGGGAATGGAATGTTTCCCCTTTAATGTTCACTTACAAAGCGAGCTTTAATTTGAAGAGACACATCAAAAGGGTTTCTTTAGGAAAAAAAAACTAAAATGCAACTCTATGCAAAGAGAAGGAACAGAATCGCCCTCACTAGCCCACTTTTCAATTTGGGAAAATATCCAGTGAGGCCCAGTTCTTCATTTGTCCTTATCCTCTTAGCTTAGAGAGATTCCACTAGTCTTTATGGCTTCCAGGAACTCAAAAGCATTGTGTATTTAAAAAAAAAAAGCAGACTGGGAGAAAAGCAAATCGTAACTTCCTTGTTCTATATCCATAAAATAAACTCTTTTTTACAACTTATAAAAGTTGTATAAAAGAGTTTGAACTTTTTCAGCTCTACATGGCATCGGACCTGGGTACCTGAGAGACCGCCTCCTGCCGATTATCTCCCAGAGACCGATTAGATCTCACAGGTTAGGTCTCCTCCGGATTCCATCTGCCAGCCAATGCCGGCTGGCGACCCCCCCTGGGGGAGAGCCTTCTCTGTTGCAGCTCCAGCCCTCTGGAATGACCTCCCCGTGGAGATCCGGACCCTTACTATCCTCCCGGCCTTCCGCAAAGCCACCAAGTCCTGGCTGCTCCAGCAGGCCGGGGGGCTTGTGAAACATCCAGCCCCACGGAAATTGTGAATGTTGCGTCTTTTTTAAAGTGTTTTCTTTGTCTATTTACCCCCCTTCCCTTGTCTGTTGTGAGCCGCCCGGAGTCCTCCGGGAGTGGGCGGCATACAAGACAAATAAAATGAAATGAAATGAAATGAAATGAAATTTTCCCTGCTGGTTTTAGAAGTCATGTTGAGTAATCTCTTTTTTAAAAAATAAGGATTTCCCATGTACCCTGATTCTATGAAAATAAGACCTCCCCAGATAATAAGCCCAATCGGGCTTTTGAGCACATGTGCTAAAATAAGCCCTCCCCTGAAAATAAACCCTCCCCCCAAAATATTGCAACACAGCAGCAGTCATGAGGAAAACATGCTCCCCGCTTCCTGCGCCTCAAAATTAATAAGACCTCCCCCAAAATAAGGCTAAGCACTTATTTTTTTGGGGGGGGGGGTTTCAAAAGAAAATAAGACCCTGTCTTATTTTTGGGGAAACACAGTAGCACATGGAAGCGACATTGAGTAGTGGTGGCCTAGAGGTGGAGTTCTCGCTGTGAGATCGATCCTAGGTAGCGGCAGATATTTCTCTCTCTGGGCATGTTTGGTTTGGTTTTATGAGTTTTGTATGCCGCCCACTCTCGAAGGACTCCGGGCGGCTTACAATAAAACAGGGAAAGGGGATAAATAAGACGATACAACAAATTAAAATACACAGCATTCACAATTGAAGCGGGGCTGGGTATTTCAACAGAATTTGTTGAGAATATATCTGTTGAATATAACTCCGCATTGGTGACAGGAAGAGCATCCAGCCAGTAAACACTCCAGACTCCACAAGGGATTATGGGGTTGTTAAAAGGAGATGATAACATGGAAGTGATATGACACGGGCAATTGGACATTCGACATTACAGTATTTCAATAGTGAACAAAATTATGCTTTGGAACAATGCAGGATTTTGTACTTCCTGCTCCAAACCCTTATTGTAAACCTTCCTGATCAGGAGAAAGATATCTTACAATAGGTTGAATAGTATTCATTACTATTCTGATAGAACGTTTCACAAACGCCTCTTCTCCATCGACCAGGCAGTTAAACACATAGAATTGTAAATTAAAACCCAACACTGAGCACGGGGTGTCTCTCATAACATTCAACAGCTGTTGCTAAGAGAAGTGTCCTTTCTGCCTGATGGTCTGGTCAGATAAACTCCTATTCTGAATAGGCATTTCTGCCAGGCCTTCAGAGGAGAGTATTTAATGAAGATATGAAGTTGGCAGGTTGTACTCTCACCAATTTCCAATTGGTGTACACCAGGAGTGTTGTAGTCGATTTCATTGAGGGTCGCATCAGGGTTGTGTTTGACTCCAGGAGACCAGGTTGGGCATGGACAGGGGCCGAGGTGGCGCAGTGGTTAGAGTGCAGTACTGCAGGCCACTTCAGCTGACTGTTAGCTGCAGTTCAGCGGTTCTAATCTCACCGGCTCAAGGTTGACTCAGCCTTCCATCCTTCCGAGGTGAGTGAAATGAGGACCCAGATTGTTGGGGGCGATATGCTGACTCTGTAAACCACTTAGAGAGGGCTGAAAGCCCTATGAAGCGGTATATAAGTCTAACTGCTATTGCTATTGCTAACTGCTATCATGTCCTTCTGCCAAGCTCCATTTTTACTGGAAGAGGGTTGCAGGAGGCCATGGCAGCCGAAAACGGAGCTTGGGAGCCTGTTTTTGCTGGCAGAACCACCATGAGGCCAGTCCTTCACTGTTTCCAGGACAGCCGTACAGGCCAGATGTAAGTACCCCAAGGGTCGCATCCAACCCTCGGGTCTTGAGTTTGACACCCCTGGTCTACACCCGTGGCACGACAAAACCGTGCTCGACTAAGCCGCGCCCGATTAAACCGCGTGTATCAACAGGGCGACAACAGCCAGCGCGGAGAAAGAAGGGTGCTTTAAATAGCGCTTTGAAAGCAAGCCGATTCAACTTAAGGTAAGGGTTAGGTTTAGGGTTAGGTTTAGGGTTAGGTTAAGGGTTAGGGTTAGGGTTAGGGTTAGGGTTAGGTTTAGGTTTAGGGTTAGGTTAAGGGTTAGGGTTAGGGTTAGGTTAAGGGTTAGGGTTAGGGTTAGGTTTAGGGTTAGGTTAAGGGTTAGGTTAAGGGTTAGGTTTAGGGTTAGGTTTAGGTTTAGGATTAGGTTTAGGGGGGTTAGGTTTAGGTTTAGGTGTTAATTTTAGGTTTAGCGTTTACAGCGTGCTTCTGTCTCCGCGCTGTTGTCGCCCTGTTGATGACGTCAGCTATGCGGTTTCGTCGAGCGCGCTTTAGTCGAACGCAGTTTTGTGGTGGAACCGCCTACACCAAGTTGAAAAAGAAATATTAGGGTTCTGCTGTTTGTTGTGCTCTGTTTATGGAATCACAACGTCCATCACTTTAGCTCCCCTACCTTTTCAAAGACTGGGAAATATCTGGTGGAGGCTTTCTCCAGGATTGTCTGTGTCTCCTTCGCCCGGGTGTCGGCTGGCTTGAAATTAAGCAGCATAATTCCCTCGTTGAGATCTACAGTAGCTTCACAGTACATGTCAATTCTGAAAATGAAAAAAAGTTCCCTGTGAGTTCAGAGAGCTGTGAATGTAGAGCTTCCCCCCCCCCCCCACTCAATACCAGATGCAGAGATGTTGGAATGACATGGTTCATTCTTCCAATACAAAATAGTTCTTTCTTTCAATTATGCAACCATCAGTTAAGAGCATCAATAGAACTTTGTATTTCGGTTTCAAGTAATTGTAACGCTCCACATGCATTGGATCTTCTGCATTATACTGACAATAAGCCTGTATGACATTCATTCATTCCTTAATAGGATGGATATACTGTATTTTTTGGAGTATAAGATGTACCTTTTCCTCCCCAAAAAGAGGGTGAAAATCTGGGTGTGTCTTATACACTCAATACAGTATTTTTGGCCTCCTGAAACCATGCCCCCCCCTTCCCAAAAATGGACGTGCAGAGGATTTGGGAGGCCTGCAAAGTGCTCCTGGGGGCTGGGGAGGGCAAAAATGAGCGAAAAACGGGCCATTTTTTGCTTGTTTTTGCCCCCCCCCCTCCCAGGAACAGTTTGCAGGCCTCACAAATTCTCTGCATGCCCCATTTTTCACAAAAAATGAGACGTGCAGGGGGTTTGGGAGGTCTGCAGAGTGCAAAAACTTTTTTTAATTTACCTCTTCAAAATCTTGGTGCGTCTTATACTCCGAAAAATACGGTAGCTTAAAATCAGTCATGGTAGTCCTCAATTTATTACGGCAATTGACTAAACTTTATGTTGCTAAACAAAACTATTGTTAAATGAACTTTACTCCATTTTACTTTTCTTGCCACAGTTGTTAAGTGAATCATTGCAATTGTTAAGTTAGTGACAGGACGGCTCCCCCATTGATGTTGATGTTGCTTGTCAGAAGATCTCAAAAAATGATCCCATGACTGGGACGCTGGAACCATCATAAATACGGGCCCATTGTCAGGTGCCTGAATTTTGATCATGTGACCATGGGAATGCTGCACCAGTCATCAGTGTGAAAAAAGATACATAAGTCACTTTTTTTTAGTGCCTTAACTTAACAAACTGTTGTAAGTCAAGGATTACCTGTGTCTGAAGTATACTTGCAATGTGTTTCGCCTGAATTTTCCAAGTGAAACTTCCTTTCCTGTAAGTTTTGATGTTCCTTTAGGTAAAAGTAAAGGTTCCCCTTGCACATATGTGCTAGTCGTTCCCGACTCTAAGGGGCGGTGCTCATCTCCGTTTCAAAGCTGAAAAGCCAGCACTGTCTGAAGACGTCTCCGTGGTCATGTGGCCGGCATGACTCAATGCCAAAGGCACACGGAATGCTGTTACCTTCCCACCAAAAGTGGTTCCTATTTTTCTACTTGCATTTTTTACATGCTTTCAAACTTCTAGGTTGGCAGAAGCTGGGACAAGTCACGGGAGCTCACTCCGTTACGTGGCGCTCGGGATTCGAACCGCCAAACTGCCAACCTTTCTGATCAACAAGCTCAGCATCTTGGCAAGTGATTCCTTTTCAGACAAAGAAAGGAAAGAGGGGGGCGGGGGCTAGGATATCACTTTAGCACCATAGGAGTAGTTTACAAACATACTCCTTGACATAAAAAGATTGGTATGCTTTTTAAAAGTCATATTTTCAGTGAAGAACAACTCAAGGGAGGGAGGGGGGAGAGAGGGAGAGAGGGAGAGAGGGAGAGAGAGAGAGAGAGGGAGAGAGGGAGAGAGGGAGAGAGAGAGAGAGAGAGAGAGAGAGAGAGAGAGAGAGAGAGAGAGAGAGAGAGAGAGGAAAACAACTATTTTAAGGTGATATTAGAAGCAAATAAATACATTAAACATAAGAAGGGAGCACTGACCTAGTTTACCAGGCTTAAATAGTGCCAAGGAATGCCCTGACTCCTAATGATCTTGTTTAAATGAACTTCATTCTAACTTAAGAGGATATATTGCTTTTTGTAGAAGTTCTCTGTCCTACTTGGAAGTGACTGAGAACCAAAATTTGCTGACTCATAGTATGTCAGCAGAACATATGCCAGCTCTGATAATTTGCCAGGAACTCCCTGTTCCTCCTCATATGATGTGTAGGAAACAGTTATAAAATGTTACATTACAATGCTTTCTCCTTCAAGTCCTTCCCGTAGAGGTTGTATTTTGCTGCGATGTAATTGAGAATGGCTCGCGTCTGCACCAGCTTCATCCCATCAATTTCCACCATGGGCACCTGTTCAAAAAGCAGGTATCCATCTGGTAAAACGGAAAAAGGACATATTAATGGAAGGGTTCGTCACCCGTTAAGCATGGCAGATGATCTAGAGATGCATTTCATGTGTAATCTTCAGCAGAATCGTCTTAAGAGTTTTGATCTAAATATTAAGCCAGTGACACTCAGAAATATAGGGAAAATATTGAAATTCCGAGCACGCCTTATAAGAGAAGTGGAGAATGACAGCCCTTGTATAACTTTTGGGCTTCAAGTCCCAAAATTCCATGCTTCCTTGAAGTCCACAAGTAATAAGCCCATCGTTCACCACTTCTCTTATAAGGCATGCTCGGAATTTCAATATTTTCCCTATATTTCTGAATGTCACTGGCTTAATATTTAGATCAAAAGTCTTAAGACGATCCTGCTGAATATTACACATAAAATGCATCTCTAGATCATCTGCTGAATGTTACACACAAACACACACACACAAACACAGAGTAATGTTTTGCTCACCTTTTTTTAACTTCTGTAGATCTTCTTTTGAGTCAATGAATTGCTCTTCAAACTAGTAAACAGAAAAGACAAAAGATTTCCAAAATGATTTGTATGTGTCAAATTCATTCCCAGGTCCGTCATCCCTGGCAGAGATTTGGTAAAAAAAAAAAGTAACTCTACTCCAAGAAGAAATTGGAGAGCTGGATTCACTGAGTTAAGTTGTGACAATCGTGGCTAAAACCAGCCATGGCTAAGAGAAGCATAGGTTAACATGAGTTAGGAACCCAACAAATACGCCACAAACATAATGATGATAAACTAGTGGAAGTTAATCACTTAGTACATTTTAGGGGAGAAATATATGGGTTTCCATAATGTCTTCATCAGGATGTTTGTAGCTTATTTGCCCATTACAGATTTGTATCTAAAATAGTGAAATAATATATGTCAGAATTAATCAGCTGTTGTTTCTCCATCACATTAATTCATAATATTTAAGACTAGACAAGTTATTTTGACAATGAAGTTAAAAAAAAATCCCTCAAGTGGCTCTTCCTGAGAGTAAAAAATACAATTTGTTTTCCAAAAGTATTTAAAGTCTATTACCCTTGTTCCCTCATTTTCTTGGGGGGTGGGGGTGCATACAGTTCTCCGTTTGATCATCATAAATTCCTCCTAAACATTGACAGGCTCAGAGACCAAATCTGGACTCTTATCTTATTTCCCTCACATTAAATCATAAATCTGCTGACATCTAATTTGCCTAGGGCAGCTGTTTTAATAATAACAATAATAACTTAATGGCAGGGCAGCCCTTAATGTAGGGGTCTTACAAGTGTAGATGTGTTGGTTGAAAATGGTAACCTTCATCTTCAGAACTGAGAGAAACAGATTGTCCACATTGGCAGCAAATAGATTCCAAAACAAACGTTATTAAGTAAGAGATGCTTTGAGGACTCACCTCAATCCCAGCTGCAGCCAAAATCCACCTTATGGTTTCCATTCTCCCTCTTCCGTTGAAGTAGTGAAGCTTGGGTTTCCCAGCCATGGTCTTACTAAACTGTTATCTTGTGTGGTGGAATGTAGTCTGAATTCCCAGGAGTGACGGAATGCATTCCCGAGGAATAAGAGACAATGAAGTTTAGATCGTTGGGCTATTGAAGTGTGAGTGTTAAGACTCCTCCTAGCTATTCTCAGAGGGTCCCGTTAATGATGCAAGTACTGTAGTTGCTTTAATTTGGCAACATTTCTGTCTACAGGTGAGGAACAATAAAGGAAATTGCGTTGGCAATAACTCTATTTGTCTTATTTGGTTTTGGGAACCTGACACCTGCTACATTAAATATGTAAAGTAAATCTTATGAGGATACAGATATCCTCAGGCAGAGGAATCTACATTTTGAAATGCTCCTTTATACGTTGGTTTTAGCAGGAAACAATTTCATAGCACCATCTTTTTAAAAAAAAAAAAAATCCATATTATCCTGAGCAGGTGTATGTGCAACCTGCCCCTGTAGGAGTAAAAAAATATAGTCATTCCTTCCACCTCCCTCCCAAAGTTGTAAAGCTTTGTCACCTGCAACAACTTAAGAGCAATCCAGCATAGTTACTTGAGAAGCATTTTCTTTCTAAAATTTCAAATCATGATTTATTCCCCCCCCCCTCTTCTTTTCCACTGGGAACAGCTGCTTATCTTTTGTAAATATTAGCACTATAAAATATACGTTTGCTCCAAAAGAAATTCTATTGAATTCAAAGTCCCTACCTCATAGATAAGCAGGCATAGGATTGCAACATCGATTTAGTAGTGCAATTCTACTAAAAGAATTAACAGAATAAGAGTTTGTTCACCTAATCTGAAGGACATGTGACTTTCAAAGACTCACAAACCCATGAGAGTTTTTATTTCTTACAAAACTTTTCTTCAGCTCCACATAATTCTTCTTTATCCCCCCACCCCCTCCCCAACACTTCCTTTGGACTTTCGGAGAAGAATCTTGCAATCATTTTCCATCCTGATTTGTTAGTCACACTAAACAACGTTTTGCTGAGAAGCAATAAGCAAGCAGAAGACAAACTTTTAAGGATTACAGGATTGCCCACTTTCTCAAGTCTCTGCCTTTGAATACTGACCTGCTGAAAAGCCTCGGGAAGTGCAGATTCTTCTTAACGCAAGTGATGTATTCCATGCACCCTCAATATATATATATATAAAGCTCCCAAGCTCCACCTTCTGACAGAAGGGAAATAAGGAGCAGCCCAGATGGAGGAGGAACTTCACTGGTGACCAACCAAAGAATTTCTGGGCTTTTTTCCCAGAACAAGAGTTGACTTTCAAGTCAATCCATATGGGGGGAAATTGGCCCTCACACAGAGCAGGATGCAGCTTGGTTATGCAACTGTCTTTATTTAAGGCATGTAGCGTTTGGGATTATTATTTTTTGGGTATAATCTCCTTTAAACCTCCTTCACTCAATAGGCAGGTAAACGGAGATACATAAAAGGATCCTTTTGCTGGCAGTCAGTTTGGTAAATAGTTTGCTTAACATGTTTGCCTAGCGTAGAAACCTTTGTTGTTTTATTGTTCAGTTGCTAAGTCATGTGCAGTTCTTCACAACCGCATGGACTACAGCACACCAGGGCTCCCCTGTCTTTCCCCGTCTACGGTTTGCCTAAGTTCATGATCATTGCATCAATTACACTACCTAATCACCTAATCATCTCCATGCTCTTCTCCTTCCCCACCCACCCCCCCTCAATCTTTCCCAACATCAGGGTCTTTTCTAAGGAGTCTTGGAAAAGTGTTCAGAGGCTACAATTAGTCCAGAATGCAGCCGCGTGAGCGATATTGGGTGTACCTAGGTACACCCACATTACACCTATCCTCCGCGAGCTGCACTGGCTTCCCATTGGTCTCCGAGCACGATTCAAGGTGCTGGTTATCACCTTTAAAGCCCCACATGGCCTAGGACCTGGATACCTGCGAGAGCGTCTTCTGCCAAATACCTCCCTTAGACCAATAAGATCGCACAGGATGGGCCTTCTCCGGGTGCCTTCAGCAGGACAATGCCGGCTGGTGACGCCTCGGAGTAGGGCCTTCTCTGTTGCCGCTTCAGCCCTATGGAATGAGCTGCCCCCAGAGATCTGGGCCCTACCCACTCTCATGACCTTCCGCAAAGCTATTAAAACCTGGCTTTTCCGGCAGGCCTGGGGCCGTTGACCTCTTGATTGAGGTCCGGCCCCTTTCTGATTGGGTGTATGTTGTGCTTTTTCTTAACTTTGTTGTGTCTCATTGTTTTAATTCTTTTTTTAATTTGTTTGTCATTGTTTTAATTCTCTTTTTAATTCAAGGTGGCGCAGTGGTTAAATGCAGCACTGCAGGCTACTGCTAGATCAGCAGGTCAGCGGTTCAAATCTCACCGGCTCAGGGTTGACTCAGCCTTCCATCCTTCCGAGGTGGGTAAAATGAGGACCCAGATTGTTGGGGGCAATATGCTGACTCTCTGTAAACCGCTTAGAGAGGCCTGAAAGGCCTATGAAGCGGTATATAAGTCTACTGCTATTGCTATTGCTATTTTTTAATAATTTTTCATTTCTGTAAGCTGCCCGGAGTCCTTCGGGATTGGGCGGCCTAGAAATTCAATAAATGAAATGAAAATGAAATGAGTCTTCTCTTCTCATTAGGTGGCCAAAGTATTAAAAAAAAACAAGTAAAAGGTATAAAAAAATAACCAGGCATGTTAAGGCTGGTTACTCCATGCCTCAAATGCCTGCTTGTTTTACCAGCCACAAT
Organism: Thamnophis elegans; assembly: GCF_009769535.1. Taxonomy (NCBI): domain Eukaryota; kingdom Metazoa; phylum Chordata; class Lepidosauria; order Squamata; family Natricidae; genus Thamnophis; species Thamnophis elegans. Next base: position 4,481,488 of record NC_045544.1, read on the forward strand.
AAAGCAATTTGACAGGACAGCCACCTCCTCACTCAACGAAAATGGGGTAGGTCCTAGGCTGGTTGGTCTTTGGCACGGATGGGCAGGCTCTCAAAATCCCGAAGATGCCCCTTTTCTTTTTACTTTGATTTTCAGTTTACCGATAAACTTATCAGGAGGGACAATGTCAAAGTATTAGAAGGAACCAGTGGTGGGATTCAACCAGTTCGCAGCACTTCAGGAGAACTGGTTGTTAACTTTCTGTGCAGTTTGGTGAACTGGTTGTTGGAAGGAATCATTTGGGCAGAGAACCGGTTGTTAGATTATTTGAATCCCACCCCTGGAGGGAACCAATGAAAAAGCATCATACAAAACGCCTATCAATGGAAACCATGTGTCCTGAAAGACATGCCTATGAAAAAGAAAGCAATTGGTGCTTCCTTTCCCAGAAATGGGGCAGAGAGGTGAAGAAGAGGAAACCAGCAATCAGGCAAATAAATTTTCACTACAGCTGAAGCAGAGAAGGGGGTTTAAATTCTGAACAGGGTTTCTTAAGCTGTCTTCATCCTTTACGCACAGGAGCAATTTAAAATTGCAGTGTGGAAAATTTCCCCATTGGACAATACGGGAAATTAAAATTGTGATGGAATGTTGTCTGGATTCCAGGGAGGGCATTCCAGAGGCCTAAGAGACAGCGCAGTTTAGATAGTTTGTGTGGGAAAAAGAGAGTGAAGACGGTTCCTCCCTAATAGTTCCCAGGGTATATGTTTTATGGTGCAAGTAATCGATTTAGCTGGGCAAGATTGTTATCTATAGGTGAGTAACAATAAAGGGAATTGTTTCAAAGAGTCTCAACATGTCTTCCTTGGATTTTGGAGATAGATATTTATCCAGCCCTTGAAGCCCTGCATAGAATATTGGAAGGCCTCCATGCAAATTTTTCCATGCCAATACCTGGCAGGTATCCAGGAATGCCTACTGGTGATATCAATCTGCCATAGGCATCTAACAGCCTCCCAAATATTTGAAATGATTAGTTACAAACAGGTTTGAATCACAATGTTAAACACAAATTAAATTTGTGGTGGATATTTGGTTTGGGAAACACTCATTTTTAAGCTAGTAATGGATGGTAATCAATGCCCCTTAGACTTATCATATTTAAGATCAAGATGAACTTGCTCTAAGTTTGGGAGCAGCAGAAAAAGTAACTTTGAGCAGACAAGATCTTTGCTTTAAGAGTCAAATTGGGATGAAACCTTTTCAAAGCGATGATGGATAACCCATGGCCCTTCATAGGTGAAGCAAAGCTCCCATTCAAGCCTAATTACTATTTATGTCAACTGGGCTGATGAGCTTTGGATTCAAATAACTTTATACACACCCACACCCACATTTATCTTCAGGAAGAAGATTCTAGTTGAAGGGCCCAAAAAAAGTTTCTAAAAATAATCATTCCCTCTTTTCTAGGTATGTCTATGCAGAGATCCCGTAGCAGAGGTGGGTTCCTACCAGTTCGCACCTATTTGGTAGAACCGGTTCGTCAAATCTACCGAACCGGTGAGAAGAGGTTCCACCAGTGGACCCAGAAAGCAGGCCACACCTACAGAAGAGGTTCCAAAAATATTTGAAACCCACCACTGGTCCTTGGATATGATTATCCTACACTATCATGCTCCTATTTATAAAACTCAGTGCCTCTGTGAAAGGTAAGGATGATTACTGCGTTTGTGGTGCAATCAGAACATTGTGTGTGTTGAAGTTGTTTTAACGCAAACCAAAGATGCCTTTTAAAAAACAAGTTTACATCCTATTCTTATGCATGCCAGCGCTGGGTGTGAGGTAATTTAAGGTGGTTCTGATGAGTGTTGTCGGCATCTTCATATCCAGTCACATGGGCGGCAAGCCACTCCCATCCAGTCACATGGGTGGCAAGCCACTCCCACAAAGGAGGCCACACCCACAGAGTAGGTTCGAACAATTTTTGAAACCCACCACTGTCCCGTAGCCATCTGTCAAGAAAGTGTGAACTCCAGAATCCACTGGAGTTGGGTATTGGATGAATTTAAACAAACAATTTGTATTATAGTACTGAAGATAATGGGTTCTTCCAGTCCTATGATTCTATGTCTGTAAGCAACATGAATGAATGAATGAATGAATGAATGATCATTTTCCAGGTGAAAGAAAACATTTATGTCAAATTGTTTGAATGCAAGAATTTAATACACTTTAACTATGTGCACCAAAGAGTAAGTCATTTATTATTTTTGATCCCAGCAGATAATCTTTTGCTTTTAGGTAACAAAAAGAAGAGCTAGGCAAGCTCCATGGCTTTAGCACATCTGGCAGCACTGTGCCATGATAAACAACTGTGGGGATGCTCGGTGGGAGATGCACCATTATCTGAGGTTAAGTAATAAAAGGAACCCTTTGGGGATTGGGGTGCATCCCTTGTAGCCAGATGGAATTCTTGTTGGCTTGTGCTGGGTCTGATTATCTGATGCTCTGGCAAGCAGATATGATGTTACGAGAACTTCAACTGAAGAACCTTCAGCACAGTAGCCACGTAAGCATCATCAGCGATGGGTTTTCTTTGGCTTCCAGGTTCTAGGAATTTCTTAATGGTGGGGAAAGCGCTTATCCTTGCTTTGAAAGCCTAAAGCAATAAATAAACAATGTTTACCATATTGAATTTATAACCCACACATTCGCTAGCCAAGACAGCTCATGGTGGTTGACAATATAAATCAAACGCATTGATAAAACCCACCCATCATAAAATACAGTCAAACTTGAGAACGCAATAGAAATCTGTAAATAAAATTAATGTCCAAAAACATGTTCAAATATAAATATATCACCTTTGTTTACACCTAGGAAATGCAAATTCCTGGGACAAAAAGGCTTGAGCCTTTTCTTTGAACAAACTAGGGAAAGAGCATCCTCGATTTACAATAGTTCATTTAGTAACTGCTCAAAGTTACGATAGCACTGAAAAAAGTGACTTACGAGTCTACTGTTTTTCACACTTATGACCATTGCAGCATCCCTATCATCACATGATCAAACTTTGGATGCTTAGCAACTGGCATTTAATTATGATGGTTCCTGGGGTCATGTGATCAACTTTTGCAGCCTTCTGACGTGGAAAGTCAATGAGGAAGCCAGGTGAAATTTACAGCCATGTAAATTTCCAACTTAGCAAACTGCAGTGTGATGCATTTAACAACTCTGCCGAGAGAGCCCCAAATGGGGCAAAACTCATTTAGCAACTGACTTGCTGTCTCGACAGAAATCATGGGTTCAATTGTGGTCGTAAATCAAGGACTACCTGTACAGCTGATGTCACCACTAAGCGATTCCAACCCAGCTTCCTCTCTTTGGGATTGGTAATGATTTTTTTCAATGGAGGTAGAATTGCCTTCATCAAAGATGGTGCCATGCTTTGGTTGAGAAACGCATTAAAGAAGCATAATTTATTGCCTTCAAAAAATCTCTTCCAGACACTATTACCAATAATCACAAGAGAACTGTATCTAAAAGTCATGTGATGATCCAAGCTTACTTAAACACCTTGTTCCCATCTTCAAGGTGCACAGGAAGATGAGCCAAGGAAGATGAGATACATTAAGCCCTTCCCTTCTATCTTCCTAAACAATCCTGTGAATCCACTGGGTGATATGAAGAATTTTAGGGGGGAAAAATCATAAATCCTTCAATCAATCACAGATGGTTCAAATAGGCCTTCCAGAGTCTTCTGGCACAAGTTCTTGAACCATCCGGAAAGTTCCTTCCGGTGGGCAAAATGGAGACCAAAAAAAAAATCCCCATTGCTGAACTTCAGTACCTATGATCTCCCTTTTGTGGCTTAAGTGGCAGCATAAGTCAGAACCAGCATGTTCATTTATATTATGCGAGTAAAAGCTGGAGTAATAATCACTACTAGATTACCTTTAGTTGAGGGAATGGTGTAAGAATATCAGCTTTTCTCTCTTCCAACATTAAAATTGCTTCAAGCAATTGTATATCTGCCAAGCTGAGGTGATTACCAACTAGGAATTCTTGGTTATGATGTTTCAGAGCCTATAAAATATTTAAAAAAACTTACAGTTGAACCAAAAGGTAGATTAACTGAACTGTGCCCAAAGTTTTTGATTATTAATTTACTCTCCTCAGAAGAAATATAACATAATCTACTAGAAGCAAACTATGGTTATTCAATAGGGACTAAAGAAAATAATTTCTCTATACAATAAATCACTCATATACACATATCAAATGCTAAAAATGGAAGAATAATTGGAAGCAAAGAAAAATAAAGATGACTTCTTGAATATATTGCCACTTTTATTTAAATTCTGGGGCAGAAATCAAAATCAGTTAGGAAAGCAATGAAGCCATGGGCATTGCAAAAAATGAAGAGGAAATATAACACAATTATAAACAGTTCATATAAGGCTGATAATCAGAAACAGCCTTGTATTTCTGAAAGTTTAACCAGTGGCTTGATTCCATCCTGCTTTTCAGAAGTTCTTTTTAAATATAATTTTCATTAAGAATTTTGATTACAATAGTAAAAATGAATACAAATTAAACTTAATTATAAAAGAGAAAAAATAATAAAAAGTACAAAAAAAGAAATATATATATATATTTATCAGCACAAATAAAAAACACAAATATAACAAAGGCAACAGTAAAAATATTGGGTTTCTGTCGTGATGGACTCTTGTGGCGAGCCGATTGACAGAGAATGGAAGCAATTAGCTTCCTCCCATAATTGGGGCATACCAGGGGTTGTGACTTTAAATATATACCTTTCTCCCTGGCTCAGCTGATAACTGATCAGAGCCTGTGGCTTAATGGCTAAGACGTCTGCCTAATATGTAATATAGCCCAGGTTCGAATCCCAGTAAGGGTATGGCTAGCTGATGAGAGCTAAATAGATTGAAATAGATCTATACTAGTCTCCCTTTATTTATTTATCAGCACAAATAAACACACACACACACACACACACACACACACACACACACACACACACACACACACACATATATATATATATATATATATATATATATATATATATATATATATATATATATATATATATTCTCCCGGAGTGGTGCGAACTGGCTGAATCCCACCACTGCCTTCATCCCATGTATAGACACCTTTAGTTACCCCCAAGGTTACAAACAGATACTTCTTCATCACATATCTCATCTCTTATCTATAAGCAAATCCATAAAACATCAACTTTTCAATCCAATTGTCAGCAAAAAGTCTCTAATAACTTTAAGATGCTAATAGTCAATTTCCAAAAGGGATTAAAAAGTGAGGCTTGCGAACTTAAGTGTCCTTTAAAAGGTTCCACTTTGGCTGATCTCATCATCTCCCAATGCTTAAACCCATGGAAAACCACTGATCTACAGTCTCCTCCTCACCACCCAGAGTATATGTGGGTCATTTCCCATCCTCTCCTTATCCGGAGAGGTTCCGAGGAAATGGTTCCACTTTGGCTGATCTCATCATCTCCCAATGCTTAAACCCATGGAAAACCACTGATCTACAGTCTCCTCCTCACCACCCAGAGTATATCTGGGCCATTTCCCATCCTCTCCTTATCCGGAGAGGTTCCGAGGAACTGGTTCCACTTTGGCTGATCTCATCATCTCCCAATGCTTAAACCCATGGAAAACCACTGATCTACAGTCTCCTCCTCACCATCCAGAGTATATCTGGGCCATTTTCCATCCTCTCCTTATCCGGAGAGGTTCCGAGGAACTGGTTCCACTTTGGCTGATCTCATCATCTCCCAATGCTTAAACCCATGGAAAACCACTGATCTACAGTCTCCTCCTCACCACCCAGAGTATATCTGGGCCATTTCCCATCCTCTTCTTATCTGGAGAGGTTCCGAGGAACTGGTCTACTGACCAGTTTCTTGACCTCTGTCATGGTTATTGGCTCCATTTTCACAGAGCCACCTTCTGTTCACCATACCTTCTCCAAAGGTTACTTTCCAGTGGTTCATATTCATAAAGTAATTTAAACACATAATTTGTTCAAACCCAGGAAGCTGACCAGGGAGGCCACTGAACTAGAGCAATAGAAGGAAGAAGTGGAAATTCCTGAGAACTCAGATAAATTCTTTGCTTCAGCTTTAAGTTCTGAGGAAATAGGGACTATTTGAACCTCAGCTGGAATTTATGTTTCGGTAGGTGGGACAGAAAGTTGTTTTTGGGCAAGCGGAGTAACTGGTGATGGAAGTATAGCCTTGTTTACCAAATTAAAAACAAACAATTCCCTGGAAGGAAGGTTTTAAAAAGCTTTACGCTGATGATCTGACAAAAATACAAATTGATTTTTAAATTAAGCATCTATTCTCAAAGTTCAGAAAACACAATATAACTAAACGAAATAACGCAAAGCTCAAGGATATCCGCTTGAAAGCATTATTGAGCCGAGGTGGCGCAGTGGTTAGGGTGCGGTACTGCAGGCCACTTCAGCTGACTGTTATCTGCAGTTCGGCTGTTCAAATCTCACCGGCTCAAGGTTGACTCAGCCTTCCATCCTTCCGAGGTGGATGAAATGAGGACCCAGACTGTGGGGGCAATATGCTGACTCTCTGTAAACCGCTTAGAGAGGGCTGAAAGCCCTATGAAGCGGTATATAAGTCTACTGCTATTGCTATTGCTATTGCTATTTATGCACCACTGTGTTTTGCACTTACCATAAGTGTTGCTTCCATTCTTTTCTGCAAGGATTTGTTTAATGCATTCAGAATATTTACCAATCTTTCTCCTCGCCAATCTTTCTCCGGATGGTTGGCAAAGGGGAAATCAGCATAGGTTACTGTGTTATTTCTGTCTGTGGTCTGATGTAAAATAAGAAAAGAAAAAGGAGCGAGAAGTTTGATTTGAGTGGTCATTAATTTCCTAGAGCCAGGATTCTTAAAACATTTTGGATTTTATCTTGTCAGAATATAGCCAATTTAAACTTCCAGAAGTACATTCTGAGTGTGGGCACTTTTTCCCTGCATATTATTAATAAAAAGCTACCATTTTCTCATAAATGACCCTGGCTCGCTCAGTCCTTTTTAACATTTATCCATTAATTTGTTCATTAAAGCAACAGCCCAAATTCCTAATCAAGAGTCTTTCAATCATTTTCCAATTTCTTGCTGACTCAATTTGCTTTAAAAAATGTGTAAACTGTTTAGAGGGGGCTGAAAGCCCTATTAAGCGGTATAGAAGTCTAATAAATAAATAAATAAATAAATAAATAAATTAGCAAGCATTATTTTATATATACTGTCTGTTTCTTATACTCTTCCACTTCAAGGAGGAATCCAAGAAACTATAGGTCAGTTTATTTAACAAGTAAAACCTTAGAACATTTTCCTTACTCAAAGAAGTAAGGTCAGAAGGTCAGAAGCCTGTCCCGTAAATTAGGCAACTACTTGGTGGCTAAATCCATTTCTCAAATTACTTAATACGGTAGCTGAATGGTAAAAGCCCCAACCACTTTTCATCAGTTAACGTAGTATTTCCAAGCACTGTGTTTGTAAAAACAAACAACTAATCCTAGTCTATTTGGCCATTCTTGGCTAACTTCCCAGTCCTGAAGTGTATTGTTGTGCGTACCAAAATATTTGGAGTTTATCACAGGTTGCTACACGAACCGTTTCGGGTGGTGACAAGGACAGGATCATAGCGAGCACTGATTGGAGGTTTTATCCAGTTAGGGCATCAGAAGAGAACTTCATCCTGTCGTAATTTAGGCTGGGTTCACAAAATACATGCTTGAACAATCTATTTGGCTGCTTCAAATAACAGCTAAAGCTAAATCTAAGGAAAATACGTAACTACCCAGGATACTGTGTGAACGTGGCTTAGATTTCAAAGGGAGAAAGATAAAAACAGTCTGATATTTTAAAGACAAATGCCGGAAAAATCTGCCTTCTGTGCATGCATGAATGCCCTGAATCCAATGCCATTTGCCCCTAAATGAAAGGGTAACTGCTAGAAGAAATGTTAAGTATGGGCCCACCTTTTCATAGACTGGGAGGTATCTGGTCTCGGCCTTTTAGATAAACGCAGTAAGTTGCTTCTCCTTTTCCTCAGGTGAAGAAAACGGGTAGTACAAAATAAGTCCCATCAGGTCCATGGTCCCTTCCGCGTACATGTCAATTCTGTGAAGGAGAAATGTTACGTCACACTTCAAGAAGCATTAAATTTTACTTAGCTTACTGTTCTGACCCCCCTCTTCCTACACCAAAGCACGCCGAGACAAAGATACTTCAATGATTTATTAACACACAGACTAGAACTTGGCAGCAATCCAGCACAGACCAGGCCTTGGCAGCAATCCAGCACAGACTAGACTTTGGCAGCAATCCAGCACAGACTAAACTTGGCAGCAATCCAGGCCTGCCAAGCTAGCCACGATAGCTTCTCCAACTCTAGTAAATACGTTGATTCCTGCAACGAGCATGTGGAAAGTCATTCCTTTTATAGTCTTGAGAGGAGCCTAATTACCACCAGCTGAGTTCAATTATCTCCTGTAACTGTGTAACTGTTCTTTACATCTATTAGCCCTCCGTTGCCGGGCATCCAGAACCAACTCCCTTGTCTCCTCCCCACTGCTCCAATGCATGACGTCAGGATCACACTCCTTTGTCTCCTCCCCACTACTCCAAGGCTCAGGTGCCTCCTGGTGGCCAACCAGCCTCTCTGCGCCCTGTTCGGAGTCGGAACCCTGTCCAGGGTCCTCCACAGCCTCCAGAATTGACTCATAGGGCCCCTCGCTGTCGGAGTCTGGTGGCAGCTCCACCGGCTCCTGCTGGGCCACAACAGTTTACTATTGTTTACATACTTGTGTCAGAAATTGGGACTCTGAAATACCTGATGGGAAGATTTGTGTCACAATGTCACCGGCAATATTGTTCTGATGTCATCTTGGCTTGCTGCAGAGATCTTGCCTTGGCTATAGCAGTTGATCCAGTGGTGGGATTCAAACTTTTTTACTACCGGTTCTGTGGGTGTGGCTTGGTGGGCGTGGAGGGGAAAGGATACTGTAAAATCCCCATTCCTTCCCAATCAGCTGGGACTCGGGAGGCAGAGAATAGATGGTGACGAGGCCAGTCAGAGGTGGTATTTACCGGTTCTCCGAACTACTCAAAATTTCTGCTACTGGTTCTCCAGAACTGGTCAGAACCTGCCGAATACCACCTCTGAGCTGATTCCCCAGCTTCAATAGTCACATGTGAAATGCCTATTTTCCTGAGAAGGGTCATTGTCTGGGGCCATTTCCTGTACTACAGTTGCCAAATGCTCTATTTGATGGCTTTCTTAAATATCCCATAGTTCTTTTTCTCCTCTGAGACTGGAAAAAACAGAGACACTGTCCTCTGACTAAAGCTAATTCAGGGCAAGATGGTTGGCTGTGCACGGAGTGAAACCTTAGTCTTTGTGAAGATGGGCTCAAATGTGCACTAAAAAGGGACTTCTTCTTTTGCCCTTCCTTACATATTTCACTGTTGAAGAGCTTAGAGATGAAGGCCAAACTCCACTGGCAGCAGAGACTGTAGGAGAAATTTTAGAAGACAATTGCCCAGGAAAAGCAATTCTATCAAGGACAGGGTCTATAAAATAGAACCACTCTCTGCAAGTAGAGAGCCGAGGTGGCGCAGTGGTTAAATGCAGCACTGCAGGCTACTTCAGCTGACTGCAGTTCTGCAGTTCGGCTGTTCAAATCTCACCGGCTCAAGGTTGACTCAGCCTTCTGTCCTTCCGAGGTGGGTAAAATGAGGAACCGGATTGTTGGGGACAATATGCTGACTCTGTAAACCGCTTAGAGAGGGCTTTCAGCTGTGAAGCGGTATATAAGTCTATCTGCTATTGCTATTGTTAAGTACCCAATTCCTTCAAAAGGTGTTGGCTTGGAATGATGGGCACTATGACCCACTTAACTTGGAAACTGAAGATAGCACTATTGGCCTGCATACATATTTGCTTCCCTTATTCTCCTCGGTTCCCATGGAGTAACACAAAAACAGTGAATTACTGTATGGCTATTAGATAAAAGAGGGGAAAGATGGTTAGCACAAATTTTTTTGCACAAGTTGTGGGTTCCCAGCCTTTTGAAACTGCAGAACGGGGTCTTATGGGGAGAGAGGGCTGACTGAAGACAATTTACAGGCAGAGCTGACAACAACAACTTTGTACAAGGAATCCAAAGCAGATCAGCAATCTTTGATCTCTGGATCAAAGAGAATGATGTGAGATTACCCAAGCTGTTTCTCTTATGGCCATTCCTTTTCTTTACAAGGAGACCTCATGACAGCAAGCTTGTGGGGAGGGGAAACCAGGATATAGGGTAATTTACTATTTTGCTCCAGTTACAAACTGGAGACTTTAAAGAATACTTAGATTCGTCCACTTTCCTTGCTAACTACTTTTAGGAAACTGCCCATTAATGGATTTAAAAGGTTAATCATCTTCAGAATGACATAAGAGAATGGATAGTCTTAATCCTCAATTTGAGAATATGAAGGTTTACTTTTATAATTTTCAATCACTTAAAATAAACAGCCAAGGGAAAGCTTAGGTTTTGGCTACGGAATGTTCTGAGGATTCAAATACTTTAAATATTTGGACTTTAAATATTAAAATTTTGAAATTATTTTTCTAAAAAAATCAAGCGAATATTTGTAGAAAAGAAAAATTGCTTTTGCGTTTGGAATTAAAAGACAAGCAATTTATAATAGCAGTTAGAGAATACCAGAATACCAAAGTTGGAAGGGACCTTTGAGGTCTTCTAGTCCAACCCCCAGCTCAGGTAGGAAACCTTATACCATTTAATAGAATTGGTGGTCCAATCTCTTCTTAAAAACCTCCAATGATGGAGGATCCACAACTTTGGGAGGCAAGTCATTCCACTGATTAATTGTTCTAACTGTCGGGAAATTCATCCTTAGTTCTAGGCTGGTTTTCTCCTTGATTAGTTTTGATCCATTGATTCTTCTACCTTCAGATGCTTTGGAGAACAGGCTGGCCCCCTCTTCTTTCTGGCAGCCCTTTAGATATTGGAACACTGCTAACACGTCACCGCTAGTCCTTCTTTGCATTAAACTAGGAACAAAGGAATTAATGAGCCGAGGTGGCGCAGTGGTTAGGGTGCAGTACTGCAGGCCACTTCAGCTGACTGTTATCGGCAGTTCAGCGGTTCAAATCTCACCGGCTCAAGGTTGACTCAGCCTTCCATCCTTCCGAGGTGGGTGAAATGAGGACCCGGATTGTTGTTGGGGGCAATATGCTGACTCTGTAAACCGCTTAGAGAGGGCTGAAAGCCCTATGAAGCGGTATATAAGTCTAACTGCTATTGCTAACTGTGAATTCTGTCTCCTTCAGCAATTATTTCATTTCTTAGTAGAAAAGCTGCAAAACCAGACCGTTCTAGTTCCACTTTGACTCAGTTACTTTTCTGGCTGTGTGCAGAGCTGGTATCTTTACCTTTGGTTCCATTTCGACACAAAAAACCTGAGTCATGGATTGTCAGCAGGATTGACGGGGGCAGGAAAAGACAAGCAAAGCCAATATTGATATTGGCAATCAGACTAAAATGAGGACTTCAGAACAAGGCTTGAATGTGATTATGGAACTTGTTTGTACCAAAGAAAGAGGGGAAATGCATTATATTCTGCAAGGAAGGATAGAAGGGCTGTTTTGCAGATAAAATTACAGGTGATCTGAAATTGATTTTTATCTTTCTTTTGTTAAGTCAGTTGGGCCACTGGATTGCAGTCCAGAATGGTAAATTGCTCTTTCACCATGGAAGCTAATTGGCTCAGATGCTCTCTTTTGAAAAGCTGAGCTCCTCTGTGAGGGGTCAAAGGTAAAGGCCTTTTCCTGCAAAGAGGTTTTTTTTTTCAAGTCATTGGCTCCAACCATGGATAGGAGACAGCCAAATTATGCAAGAAGTCAAATGTGACATTTAAAAAAAATAATGCTGTACAAATGGCTTTAGGTGGAAAGCCAAATTACACATAATGTTAAACTTTGCATTTAACCTACTAGTTTTTTAAAATGCATCTTTTTATGGAGAGGGAGGGCGGGAGGGAGGGAAGGGGAGGTGTCCATGAAACATGAGGCGGGATTTAACACTTGTCTTGGATTCATTGGCTGGTACGTCAGTTATAGCCCCACCCTGAATCTCAACAAATTTGCAGTCGCAGCTCATTATTTTCCAACTAGAATATTGCAATTCATTGCAGGTGAGGCTGCTCTGAAAAAACACACATCAACTGTAATTTGTACAAAAGGCCATAGTCCAATTATTGGCCAACATTATTCACCAAGAGCTGATTATACCTGTGATTTGGTATCATTAGATTTCCACATGCAATTCAAAATCCTGTTTTAACTCATGATACCCTGTATAATTCAGATAGATAGATAGATAGATAGATAGATAGATAGATAGATAGATAGATAGATGGATGGATGGATGGATGGATGGATGGATGGATGGATGGATAGATAGATGATAGATAGATAGATAGATAGATAGATAGATAGATAGATGATAGATAGATGATAGATAGGTAGGTAGGTAGGTAGGTAGGTAGGTAGGTAGGTAGGTAGGTAGGTAGGTAGATAGATAGATAGATAGATAGATAGATAGATAGATAGATAGATAGATAGATAGATATGATAGATAGATAGATAGATAGATAGATAGATAGATAGATAGATAGATAGATAGATAGATATGATAGATAGATAGATAGATAGATAGATAGATAGATAGATAGATAGAGAGAGAGAGAGAGATAGATAGATAGATAGATAGATAGATAGATAGATAGATAGATAGATAGATAGAGGTAGATAGATAGATAGAGATAGATAGAGATAGATAGAGATAGATGATAGATAGATAGATAGATAGATAGATAGATAGATGATAGATAGATAGATAGATAGATGATAGATAGATAGATAGATAGATAGATAGATAGTTACATAGATAGATGATAGATGATAGATGATAGATAGATAGATATAGATATAGAGATATAGATAGATAGATAGATAGATAGAGATAGATAGATAGATAGATAGATAGATAGATAGATAGAGAGAGAGAGAGAGAGAGAGAGATGATAGATGATAGATAGAGATAGAGATAGAGATAGATAGATAGATAGATAGATAGATAGATGATAGATAGATAGATAGATAGATAGATAGATAGATAGATAGATAGATAGATAGATAGATAGATATTGATCCATCTGTCACATTCTTCCCAGGAGAGACATCTGCTAATACCAGGCAGTGCTGTTTTTCAGCTATTGCTCCGGCTATTTATGTCTTGCATTTTGGCTGTGTGATTTATTTAGTTATTATTATGATTCTATATTGTTTACCATTCGGATTTAAATGGTGCTTACTATGAACACTTAATCGGCTGTATAATTCATGAAGTTCTTTTTTTTATTTGCTAGTAAAACGAATAAATAATAAAAAGCATGCTGGTAGAATAAATAAAATCATAGATAACAAAAGGTATATAATTAATTTGAAATAAATAAATAAATAAATAAATAAATCTAATGGGACGCCCTTAAGGGATAGGTGTGGGAATAACTCAAATTATTTCCTTGGAAACGACTGCCGTTTATAAAAAGTCTAATAGGTTCCAAAGTGCAAAGATGTAGGTTGAGGCGACGGAGTGGAAATTGGACAATTATTACAAAGATACTATAACCTTTCAATGCTCTCTCTCAACAAGCCCAATAACGCTGCTTCATTTAACTTCTCACAACTAGATGCACAAATCAGGAGAACACGCCAGTAGAACATTAATGGGTGACATGGGACTGGCAAAACATTTACCAGAGGCTCCAGGACTATTTTATAAAGGGAAAGGTTCCCCTCACACATATGTGTTAATTGTTCCTGAATCTAGGGGGCAGTGCTCATCTCTGTTTCAAAGCTGAAGAGCCAGCGCTATCCGAAGACGTCTCCATGGTCATGTGGCTGGCATGACTAAATGCCGAAGGCGCACGGAACGCTGTTACCTTCCCACCAAAGGTGGTTCCTATTTTTCTACTTGCATTGTTACATGCTTTCGAACTGCTAAGTTGGCAGAAGCTGGGACAAGTAATGGGAGCTCACTCCGTTACGTGGCGCTAGGGATTCGAACTGGCGAACTGCTGACCTTTCTGATCGACAAGCTCAGCGTTTTAGCCAATGTGCCACTGTGTCATCACTATTTTATATACCACACCAGAAATAAATGGTCTAAAACCTTTTTCTTCTTGGCGTGCGAGAATTGTTTCTCATTCATAGCCAATGCACATTGGTGAGCATGGAGGAAGGCGGTCATATTAGGGGGGAGATTTTGTATCAGGTCTAAGATGATGAATTGCAATACTGTACTGTGTTCGTTCTTTCAGATCCTTCCCAAGCAGATTATATTTCCCTGCAATGTATCTGAGAATAGCCTTGGTCTGGACCAGCTTCAGCCCATCCATCTCCACCAGCGGGACTTGATCAAACAGCAGATATCCATCTGGAGGAAGAGGGGAGAAAAGGAAAGGAAGGGAAACACAGCATCACTGACTAGGTCTAGGATAGTGGTTCCCAAACTTGGCAACTTTAAGACTTGTGGACTTCAACTCCCAGAATTCTCCAGCCAGCAGAGCCGTTTCAAAGCCGAAGAGCCAGCGCTGCCCGAAGACGTCTCCGGGGTCATGTGGCCGGCATGACTCAACACCGAAGGCGCATGGAATGCTGGTTCCTTCCCACCAAAGGTGGTCCCTATTTTTCCACTTGCATTTTTACATGCTTTCGAACTGCCAGGTTGGCAGAAGCTGGGACAAGTAACGGGAACTCACTCCATTATGCAGCACTAGGGATTCAAATCGTCGAACTGCCAACCTTTCTGATCAACAAGGTCAGCGTTCCAGCCACTGAGCCACCGTGTCCCTGAGATTAGACAGAGATAAATAGATGAATGGATGGATGGATGGATGGATGGATGGATGGATGGATGGATGGATGGATCGATCGATGGATGGATAGGCATGGGTATGGGTGTGGAGATAGGTATAGGTATAGATATAGATATATCGATATAGATAATATAATGGTCAGCCCTGTGATCCACCCCTTACAACAGACCTTTTGCTCACTTATTTCTTAAATTTCACTCATATTCAAATTTCTACAGGTAAAACATGTTCGACCTATTTACCAGTAAAGTGCCATGCCCATGTTCCCCACTTATACTTGTTTATTGTAAAGAAACGCTGAACTGATGAATACTTGCCCTTTATCACCGATTCACATTTCTTTCTGAACAACTGGATGGAAAAAGAGGGAAGCTTTTACAATTTGTTATAAAAGGAGGATGTAGTACAGTGGTGAGATTCAGCCAGTTCGCACCTGTTCGGGAGAACCAGTTTGTAACTTTCTAAGCAGTTGGGAGAACCGGTTGTTGGAAGAAATCTCATTTTGTTTTTTCCCCACTTTTCAGGGCTTATGCTGTAAGGAAGGGAGGAAGGAAACATTCTGGTGTTGTTTCTAGCCTAATCTTTATTGCCCTGCTTACAGAAACTGCCCCTACAGTTAACCCTTATGACATTGTGACAGCTAAGGCGAAACTCCCATTGACATGAGTGATGTCAAGTTGGCCATGCCTATCCAGTCAATAGCAATAGCAATAGCAATAGCAGTAGACTTATATACCGCTTCATAGGCCTTTCAGGCCTCTCTAAGCGGTTTACAGAGAGTCAGCATATTGCCCCCAACAATCTGGGTCCTCATTTTACCCACCTCGGAAGGATGGAAGGCTGAGTCAACCCTGAGCCGGTGAGATTTGAACCGCTGACCTGCTGATCTAGCAGTAGCCTGCAGTGCTGCATTTAACCACTGCGCCACCTTGGCTCTTGGTGGTCACATGACCACCAAGTCACGCCTACCCAGCTGGTCATTAGGGCAGAGAACCGGTTGTTAAATTATTTGTATCCCCCCACTGATACAGTGCCCACAAAACCATTATCTGGCAGGGTGGAGTGGAGTTCTCAGAGAGCCCCAAGAATTCCACATCTCAACCCTGAGCCACAAATATTATCTTCTGCTGCATTCTCTGATGTTTGGACATGATGAGACAACTTTCTTGTTGGTTTTAGCAGCTGAGTGAAACGAAAGCTCCTCCTGATCCATATGCATAGCAAATTGCACTCTTGGCACAGATTTCTCTGCTACATGCCATGGCTAGTGGCTACCTTTGAAAGTCAACACTTTTTCTGCCAATCCTTGTCTGCCAGTTCCCAAGACCTGCTTCCCTGGGGCAACTTCATTACTCTGCTTCAGGATGGGGCTCAACAAAGCCAAACAGAGCAGAATTGCAGGTTGCGGCAGGCCGCACATTATACAACCTGTGAATGCAAATGTGCTACCTCCTCTCACACATGCTGGCAAAACACGGACACTAACCTCACCCATCGCTACAAAAGCTATGGGTGGCATATGAGAGTCATGGAAAGATGCACGCTTGGCATCACGGAACAAGTTAGAAAAGATCTGCACATGGATTAGAGAACAAACATATATATATATATATACACACACACACACACACATACATACATACATATACATATATACAAAGTCACAACTCCTGGTATGCCCAAATATGGGAGGAAGATCACACTTCCATTCTCTGTCCTTCGGCTCGTGACAAGAGACCATCCAGACAGAAACCCAATATTTTTACTGTTGCCTTTGTTACATTTGTGTTGCATTTGTGCTGATAAATAAATAAAGGGAGACTAGTATAGATCTATTTCAAGCTATTTAGCTCTCATCAGTAAGGGTATGGCTAGCTGATGAGAGCTAAATAGCTTGAAATAGATCTATACTAGTCTCCCTTTATTTATTTATCAGCACAAATATCACACACACATACACACACACACGTGTGTGTATGTGTGTGTGTGTGTATGTATGTATGTATGTATGTATGTATGTATGTATTTAGTGTCACAACCCCTGGTATGCCCCAAATATGGGAGGAAGCTAACTGCTTCCATTCTCTGTCAATCGGCTCATCGCAAGAGTCCATCACAACAGAAACCCAATATTTTTACTGTTGCCTTTGTTACATTTGTGTTGCATTTGTGCTGATAAATAAATAAAGGGAGACTAGTATAGATTTATTTCAAGCTATTTAGCTCTCATCAGCTAGCCATACCCTTACTGGGATTCGAACCTGTGCTGTATATATATCGAACCTGTGCTGTATATGTATCAAAAGAATAAAAGAATTGAAATGGAAATGGGCTGGTCACATAGCAAGACAAACTGATGGCGGGTGGGCCAAGGCAGTCATAGAATGGATCCCACCTGATGAAAAGCCTCCACGAAAGAGACCTAACACAAGATGAATCAACAGCATCAGCAAGTTTTATTGGCGCAATTCGCAAAAGAAAACTCAGAATATATTGGTTGGAAACATGCGGAAGAGACCTCCATCCTGCAATAGATAGATAATGGCTAAGATGAGGAGGAGGAGGATGACGATGATGAGGAAGAACACAAAAGAAAACTCAGAATATCTTGGCTGGAAACATGCGGAAGAGACCTTCATCCTGCAATAGATAGATAATGGCTAAGATGAGGAGGAGGAGGATGACGATGATGAGGAAGAACGCAAGTGACTTCTCTTTTCATGTAGACCACAGATGACTCCCTGAACAAACACTACATTCTCTTGGGCCTGTTGGAGATGGATCTTCTCATGGGAGGACTGAGAGAGGAGAGCAGCAATGATTTCCTGAATCATTTTTACACCGGCACTGAAAAATATGACTCATCACCGTTTTTCACAGCCACAACCTTTCCAGCATCCTCGTGATCAGATGCTTGAACAGCTGGTTCAAACGGATGGCTGCTGCTGTGTCCCGTGGTCACACGATCATCTTTTGCAAAGAATAGCAATAGCAATAGCAGTTAGACTTATATACCGCTTCATAGGGCTTTCAGCCCTCTCTAAGCGGTTTACAGAGTCAGCATATTGCCCCCAACAACAATCCGGGTCCTCATTTCACCCACCTCGGAAGGATGGAAGGCTGAGTCAACCTTGAGCCGGTGGGATTAGAACCGCTGAACTGCAGATAGCAGTCAACTGAAGTGGCCTGCAGTACTGCACCCTAACCACTGCGCCACCTCGGCTCTTGCTGACAAGCAAAAGTCAATGGGGGAGGCAGATTCCCTGAACAACCGGCTCACTCATTCATCGGCTGCAGTGAATCGCTTAACAACTGTGTCAAGAAAGCTTGTAAAATGGGGAAAAAACTCACTTAACAAATGTCTCACTTAACAACAGAAATTTTGGGCTCAATTGTGGTCATAAGTTGAAGTCTACCTGTGGCTCCACATAGAAAGCAGCAAAAGGGAAGACAAGTACAGGAAATCCTCCAGAAAATGATGCAGAGCACATGTAATGCACCATCAGTTTAGACCCATGATGGAAAACCTATGGCACACGTACCACAGGTGGCACACAGAGCCCTCTCTGTGGGCACATGAGCCATCGCCCCAGCTCAGCTCCACCACGCATGTTGGTGTGCCTCCCACTGGCCAGCTGATTTTCGGGTCTCTGCTGCGCACGCGTGTACGCATGTGAGCACTCGTTCCCATGGCCCGTTTTTGGTCCCAGGAGGTTTCAGGGAGGCCTGCTAGGCTCAAAACGGGCATGGCGTGTGTGTATCAGCACACATGCACGAGGGCACAGGGGGATCACACGTGCATGTGCAGGGGGCGGAGCACACAGGGGTTATGCATGGATTGCATTATGGATGTGAGCTTACGTATACATGCTGTCACGCGCGCACACACACATGCTTTCGGCATGTGAGGACAAAAGGGTTAGTCATCACTGGTCTACACCAAGGGTCAGCAAACTGCGGCTCTGGAGCCGCATGTGGCTCTTTCCTCCCTCTGCTGCAGTTCCATCACCAGTCGACACCACAATTTTGAAAGGAGCTTCCGTTGTTGGGGGGGGGGAAGCACAGTGCGCCAGGATAAGACTCTATGGCAAGGAGAGGGTTTTCCAATTGTCTCCACAATTGATAGGGCTTCCGATTATGACAGGTAGAGGAAAAAGTACGCCGCGCTAGGAGGAGACTCTATGGTGGGGGAACCGGACTTCCGGTCAGCTCCAGGATTGAACAGGGGTCTTCCGGTTAGGACCTTTGTGGCTCCTGGTGTTTTCTTTTCTGTGGGAAACGGGTCCAAATGGCTCTTTGAGTGTTTACGTTTTCCGACCCCTGGTCGGAAAGACAGATTTTATGTATTACTAACAACTCCAGCATCAGATTCTCATATTTCTCATATTTCTCTAGAAGAAGTTTAACTTAAGTGATCAGGGTCTTAAGGCTACCTTATAAATCTCCTTTTCAAAATCATGCCCAAACAAGATAATTGTTGAAAGATATGGTGATACATTTCAGTGGTGCAATCTACACCCCAATCAACCCCGCACAAAAGGCTTGGAGAAGATTGAATAACTGCACGCTAGAAATTGGCATCAAGTCTTTGTTGTCTTTAATGTTTGTATGTTTTAATCTGTTTAGTTTTATAGTTTCAATATAACTTCATAAGTTGTTTTAACTTTTGACTGGGAGCCTCCCATAATTTGTTGGAAGATGGGCAACTGTTCTGATCCCCCACGTCCCACACCAACACACACTCCGAGCCAAAGATAAGTTATGGCATTTAATTAACAGACAGACAGGTCCTTGGCAGCAGCTGGGCACAGACAAGCTTGGGCAGCAATCCAGCACAGATAAGCCATGGCAGCAATACAGCCTGCCAAGCTCACAATAATGTTCTCCGACATTAGTTCCTGCATTGACTTCTGCAAGAGGGGCGTGTGCACAAGCAGTCTTTTTATAGTCTGGAGAGAAGCCTAATGACCACCAGCTGAGTGCAATTTACCTCCTGTAATTGCGTAATTGTTCCTTACGCCTATTAGCTCTCCGGTGCAGGGCATCTAGGAACAACTCCCTTGGCTCCTCCCCACTGGTCCAAGGCTCAGGCGCCCCCTGGTGGCCAATTAGCCTCTCTGCGCCCTGCTCGGAGTCGGAACCCTGTCCAGGGTCCTCCACATCCTCCAGAGCCGACTCATAGGGCCCCTCGCTGTCGGAGTCTGGTGGCAGCTCCAATGGCTCCTGCTGGGCCACAACAGGCAACTATTTAAATGTTTTGAATGAGTGGATGGATGGATGATCGATCAATGCTCCCCCACTCTACAAAGCATGTAAAATATAAGTACAGCTTAAATTGTGTCGCTTTCATCTTGAACATTTTTGTCCCACCCAGTCCCATCCGCCCCGTCACCCAGTTCTCATTCAAGTATAAGTCACTTACCAAATTTATTTCAATGATAATAGCTAAAGAATAATTGCTGCATTTACCTTTAACTAATTTCAAGTATTGTTCTCTTGTTTCCAAAAATACTTCTTCAAACTGGAAAAAGAGAGGGGAAAAAACTGCTTTAACTTTGTATTACATAGTACAGAATTTTCTAAACCAGGTTTAAAATACCTTTGAGGCAGAGGTGGGCTCCTACCAGTTCGCACCAGTTCAGGAGAACCGGTTCGTCAAATCTACCAAACTGATTAGAAGAGGTTCCACCAGTGGACCCGGAAAGCAGGCCACACCTACAGAAGAGGTTCCAAAAATTTTTGAAACCCACCACTCACACACACACACACACACAGAAAGAGAAAGGGAAGAAAGGAAAAAAGAAAGAAAAAAAAAAAGAAAAAAAAAAAAAAAGAAAGAAAAGTGAGAGAGATGAAAGAACAAAAGGAAAAAGGGACAGAGAGACAAAAGGAAGGAGAGAGAGAGAGAGAGAGAGAGAGAGGAGAGAGAACACATGGCCAGCAAGCCACTCCCACCAGGTCACATGGCTGGCAAGCCACTCCCACAAAGGAGGCCACACCCACAGAGTAGGTTCGAAAAATTTTTGAAACCCACCACTGCTTTGAGGCCTCATTATTCCCCAAATGAGGAAAATTAGTTCAATGGGAGAAAGTTAAATCTCTCATTTCATTTCTTAACTCCTTCCAAAGCTCCACTCCCTGACCCAAATCAGGGGAAAGATTTGGCCTCTGCCTACCCTTGAGTAGGGCTACTCGACCTAAGCTGCAAAACTAACAACGACCACTCAGGGCAGCAAAAGGATAAAGGAAACCTTTTACTCCCACCTAGAGCAGCCATAAACTCCGCTGAGTTTATGAGACTTGCAAAATTCAATTACTATGCCTATTTGCAATGGGGTGTACTTCGGATTACTAGTAGAGAAGAGGTGGGTTCCACACGAACAAGCAACAACTCAGTTCAGATAGCTTGTGCGAGAGAAAGAGGTTAACCGGGCTCCCACCCAATAGTTGCAGGAATAAATGCTTTAGGGGGGGGGTGTTGTCGTGCTTTAGCTTGGCAAGAATCTGTCTATGGGTGAGAAACATAAAGAAATCTTCTTGGAGGAATCACAATGTGTCCTTCTTGGTTTTTTGAACCCTGACACTGTTAGAATGAATTAAGTAATCTTGATCTGTGTGGTTTTGCTTCCTTTGACTGGTCTACCTTACAGGGCTGACAAAAATAGAAGAAACAAACCTCAACTCCAGCTGCTGCTAAGAGCCAGCGTACAGATTCCATTAGTCCTCTGCCATTGAAATAGGTCAGTTGGGTTTCCCAGACATATTTTGCAAGTTCTGGACCTCCTGATTGAATTGCAAGATAGGAAATAAATTTAATATAATCCATTATTTCTAAGAAAATGTATGCAACCTTGCAGAAAAATCAAAGCCTAAGTCTGGTGAGAATTCCGCTGCAGGTACAGTTAGTCTGCCTAGAGAAATGTTAAGATAGGGTGTGGTCTGCTTACAGATTGACAATGCAATTCATTTAAAGCGTGTGTGAGAACGTGTGTCTGTTCTTCACAATGAAAGAACGCCATTACTTACATTCTCCATAGCGGTGGAAAGCTAACACGTAAATGTAGAGATTACAAGAGAATGGTTTGTTTAATGAGCTGGGAGTTGATACAATTCTGATTGAAATGGTTTCAGGCAGGAGTGGGCTTCAAAATTTTAGCAAGGGTTTCTCTGCCCGGTTGCTGAGTAGGCGTGGCCTAGTCAGCCTCCTGCACCATGGTGGGGTGCAGAGGTGGGTTCCTACCAGTTCGCACCTAATCGGTAGAACCGGTTCATCAAATCTACCAAACCGGTTAGAAGAGGTTCCACCGGTGGACCCGGAAAGCAGGCCACACCTACAGAAGAGGTCCCAAACTTTTTTGAAACCCACCACTGGTCCTTGGATATGATTATTCTACACTATCATGCTCATGTTTATAAAACTCAGGGCCTCTGTGAAAGGTAAGGATGACTATGGTTTGTGGTGCAATCAGAACATTGCGTGTATTCAAGTTGTTTTAACGCAAACCAAAGATGCCTTTTAAAAAACAAGTTGACACCTATTCTTATGCATGCCAGTGCTGTGTGTGAGGTGATTTAAGGTGGTTCTTTTTTTTTTGAATGAATATTTTTATTCCATTTTCATTTTCATAACAAAACACACTCACATGTATTACTATAATAGCCCGTCTCTATGGATTAAATAATAATTACATCAGTTCCTCTTGTCAACAATGCCCAGAAAAATAGAAACCATTATAGCTCTTCTGCTCTCCATACACCTCTTTCTTCTACCACCCTCCAACTTTATCTTCCCTCCATCATCCTTTATCTACGCTACTTCCTCCCTTTATATGCTCTATCGCTACAATCCACTCCATTATCCTTCTCATCTTCCCCCTTCCCTCTCCTTCCTCTCTTCCCATCTTCTTCCCTTCTATTTCCCACGCCTCTTCTCCTTGGTGTTTTTCTTACATGTCAATATGCTAACATATCCTAGTTTTTTTTATTATTTTTTTAGTAATAATAGCAATGAAATATAAGAAAAAACAACAGTGATTCAGTGGGGTCAAATTACATTAAAATATAAACACGTATCATCAAACCTATATATATCCCTCCCCCCCCCAATCAACCCACAA